>NC_061510.1:26546647-26583405 GCF_022539505.1 Lolium rigidum | reverse complement strand
GATGGGTCATTGTTGCGTTACTTGCCTAGCATACACTTGTACATGACAGCACTAGGCGATGTGGCCGCCGCTATGATCTGCAGCCAATTGCGTGTCACTGTACGTGAAGATATACGATGCGATGATGGCGTGATGAATGTGAGCTAGGTATGTGCATCAATGAACCTGAGCTTTCATGATGCCTTGCATATGTATAGCCTCAATCATGCATGCATCAGTGTCACTCGGGCTAAACCATGAACATCAACCGAGCCGGCCGCGAGAGTCCAACTCCCAATTGAAGGGTTTAGCTAAGGATATCGTCTGAATAGACAAGATACCGTGGTTGTTATCTACTTTCAGCTTTTGTTGAATCATACGGTAGCCACCAGCCTCTTGCGCTTGGAGAATAGTGACCCCGCGCGTTACACCGCGTCCTTCCGATCGAAAGTGACATCACCGACGATTGTTTTTCTTCTTCCATGAAACGTCGATCGATCGTTTCAAATAGTCTAACATATCGGGACGTTCCTATCCTTGCATCATTCAAGTATCTCCGCAAACTTGTGCCTGGATACTACAACCAAGTCGGCATATAAAGATGGCACGGATCGACTAATCTATATCTTTGTCTCTGCGTTTGTGAGTCGTCTGCTAAAGAAACCGAACCAAAAGATCTTGGAACTATGTTACTGTCTTGCTAGCTTTGTTAGTGGTAGTTATAATCTTATCTCATGTCTGCTGCTAAGCATTTCGCAAAAAAGGTCACCTAATCTCTTGCACTGAGGTGCGTAGTATTAGCAATCGCAATTCCTCATCAGCTCATACCGTTGGGTTCAGGGTTGGGCACCAACAAGGAGCTCACGTCTCTCTGATTAATCAACGCGTGACGCCGACGTGTACTTGCTCCCCCTGTTTAGTTAGCTGCCATGTCCTAAATCCAAACGGATAAGAAGCCTTTGGAAGATATTCCTATGTATATAATACTCACGATTACGACCTTAAGCATATCTGCTTATCGAAAAGAATCAGGGCATCGATCGGCTGTGCTGAACCAGGGTGACACGCCCATGATGATTAGCTTTCGTCCTGGCTCCATCTCGAATGTCCGGAGTCTGAACCCATTGTGATGGGACACAAAAGGAGAATAAGGCCACTCGCTTTCGCTTAACTCTGCAACGGCTCTTAATTTAGCTGTTCGTTTCTCCGCACCAAAATTGCATGCGTAACCATGGATTCTGGTTGCCTACCAGAACTGCGCTTGTGCAAATACTCTGCGTCTGCAAACAACAAGAGTACAAGACACTAGTAACAAAAACAACCAAGTTACTACCTCCATTCCGAAATATTTGGAGTATTTCGAAAAACAATAACAGATTGCTTGTTAATATACACTGCGTTTTTTGTGTGGATAAAGACAATATATTAGTATACACTTCGTATGACATAAAAACCATGTCATTGTATTCCTATTCAAAGGTATTTCACTTTTTTTTTGAACAAGAACGGGGTCTGGAAGACCCGGTGGTAATTCATTGAAGTAACACGTGGCAAGTACAAATTGCAGGCATGCCCCTAAAAACACTCGCTCTAAAGAACCTAGTATTTGAAGATAAGGTCTGCACATTTACAAAAAAAGAAAACACCCTAAACGAAAAATGGAAAAGCAATCAGGTCCTCGGGTGCCTTCGCCACAGGTCGCCGGCGACCTCAGCGTCGTTGCCGAGGAACAAGGGAAGGTCGCACAAACGCCCTCTTCTAGCAAAGAACCGCCGCCGCTGGGCACCTCCAAGCCGCCGGGGACGAACCACTTGTCAGTGAGGATGCGCCGAGCTCCAGCGGAAGCGGTGGAAGGCCTCCTGAATGGAGGTTAACATGGGCCGCCTTGCTGGCCAAAGATTGCAGATGCGATGATGATGTCCGCTTGGTTGCGCTCGTCGTCGTTGTACCTCCACAGTGAAGGCCGGCGCCATCTGGAGGAGGCCACCGATCCACCACTTCCTCTCCCCTCGCCACCACGGCCGGACGGAGAAGGAACCAGGGTAGAGCAGCACCTCCCCAGATAACACCAACCAAACCTACATGCCCCACTCGTCGCAGCAGAGGAAGAAGAAGCAGCAGAAGAGCAATTTCCCTCTCGCCGTCATGGTCGGCCACGAAAATGAGCCTGTTGTTGTCTTCGATGCCACCGCGCTTCTCCCCATCGCTGCCACGGCCGGCCAGAATAAGCAGGGCAGCCTCCGGTCGCTTTAACAGAGAGATGCGCCTAGAGAGACCTTTATTGTTGGAGATCCCGGACGAGGAGAACCTCGCAGCTTGCTCCGACCACCGGAGCACGTCACGGCGATTCAACCGCTGGATGCACCAGATCCTGTCCAAAGACCTAGTCTCCCTACTCCTAAAAATTGGCAAACAGCCGAAAACCTTACATCTAATCCTAGATCCTACTCCGGCGCCTCTCCTCCGCCATTTCCGGTCGGCTAAACCGGTGGAGATAGCTCGGGATCAACTCGGTTTGTGGTGGTCAACACGCAGAGGAGAGGGAGGAGAAGGGGAGGGGAAAAGAGAGAGAGGAGGGCCGATCCCGGTTATGCCATTCTTATAAATGTACTTCACTTTAAGCTAGTAGATCAATATCAACTTGTTCATTTGGATCAATCGATCAACCGAGCCGTTGAGTACACTGAACAAGACACACCCTTGATTAGCTCTCGTTCTAGTCCCATCTCAAATGTCGGATGTTTTCAATTCGTGATGGGACAAAAGGAAATTTTGAAACAGCTCTAAGCTCCCTGGATTTTGGTAGCCTTTGGTTGATTAGCTTTCGTCGTGGCTCCATCTCGAATGTCCGGAGTATGAACCTGTTGTGAGTTGTGACGGGACACCCTAAACCTACTACAAGGCGACTCGCTTTCGCTAACTCTGCAACGGCTCTTAGTTTAGCAGCTGTTTTCTCCGCACCAAAATTGCATGCGTGACCATTTTGGTTGCATGCCAACTGCATTTGTGGACATACTCTGCGTCTGCAAACAACAAGAGTACACGACAGTAGCAACAAAAAAAAAAACCAAGCCAGTACTTAAATAGTTAAGCTACTAGTACTAGGTTAAAATTCAGTTGTCCATTTGGCTCACTCGTAGCAACTACACAGACCTACCGCCGTCACTGTCGACGCACACGGCAAATACGGCAGCAAAAGTCCAAGCGTAGCATCATGAATCCACAGCGAATTATACCGCTGGGCCGGCGCACTCGCCCATTCCGTTCCTGGCTTGTGTGTCCGGACTTTAACTAAGCGTCGATTGTATGTTGTGGAGTTTAATTTGCCACCTAATCTTTCCGCCAGGCGCCTGAATTGTTCAGAACTTTGCAATCTACTAATTACGTTCATTAGAAGATACATTAACTTTCTTAAAATTTACATCAAAACACGTTTAAGATGCGTACATATTTTAACAAAGTTGAGACTTTCTTTTATAGATAGAGATAGTATTATACTCATATTGGTTCTGTTAGCGCCTTGTTGATTTCAATAAATGCTCCGATGATACCTTGAAAAGCACAAGTACCTCAAGACACACACATCCAGAGGGCATCTGGATCCACCCAACCCAACTAGATTCTATGGCTAAGAACTAATAGAAGTGTTTTAACATTATTCTTTGGTGGCGAGTACGTGAGGAGTGAAGAGAGTGGCAATTCGTGAGGCGATACCGAAACCCATATAGGGTTCCTCTCTCATTATTGTCGATGTTGCCGTTCCTTCCGCCTCCGCTGGCTTCGGAGGCGTGGCGGTCCACAACCCCTCGCCGGTCGGAGGGTTTCCGTTTTTTGTTTAGGGTTTTTTCAGTGTCTTCTTTGAGATGATAAGGCGGCAGATACATCTTGACATTAGAATAAGGTTTTCCCCGCTCTATCTTTGCTCCAGTGGTGCGTCTAGCACTGGTGGAAAACGTGTGGAGTCGTGAGTCCTGCAGATATCCTCGGATCCGGTCGGTTTTCGTGTTTATTGATGCGGTTTCAGATCAAACTCTTCGGGGCTACGAACCTCATCTTTGGAGATGGTTGCTTTTCTGGTGCATTGGTCCTTTAAGGTTTTAGCTCGACTTTCTCTTTATCGACTACAGCAACATCTACTACGACAAGCATTGGCCAACTTCGGTGATGGAGGAATGAGGATGGTAGCGCACCTTTGGCTCGAGCTAGTGTGTAGTCGTCATCTGGTGATCTATGGACCTATTTATAATCTTTACTTGCATAGATGATTACCAATAGGTCAGTGCACTTAGAAAAAATGTTTAAACATTTACGTGGAACAACACGCTTTGCTCGCGTCCCCCACTATACTGAAACTTGGAACCAGTGTTCGACACATACGACGGCGCCGCCCTGATGGTGGCGTGCAGTGCACTCCCAGAGAATCCCGGCTTCCACCGGCCAGCACCACATATTGGCGAGTACACTAGTTCCACTGAGGGAAACCCGATCACGATCATCATATCGTACCGTGAGGCCGGTCATGTGGTAGATGGTTGCAGTCAGTGGCTGCCGTTTATGGCGCACCAAGTCACAATACATTGCCTGAATTGTGAGTGCTTTTGCTCATTACAGTAGTATTCGCTTTAATTTGGCCACCGGCTCGTTGAGTGAATCCTGGAAGACCAACGACTAGCGCTTCCTTCGCCCAACAAATATTCAATCTCACCACCAACCAATTTGACACGATATGATACAGAGCCGATCAAGCTCGGCGCCAACGATTAGTCATTAGTCATCGATCAAGGAATATCGTTGCCGAAAGCAACGGAGCACGCAACATCAGCATGTGAATCCAGCGGCACAGCGACGTTATCCGTTGAGCAAAGCTAGTGCGAGACTTCAAGCAGGCAAGTGGCAACAGCCTTCATCTAGGAGCATCTCACCGTGAGCCTCCGAAAGCCGTTCAAACGGGCCGTGGAGCTTCGCGGGGTCCGCGGCGCCGACGAGGAAGACCTTTGTTTTTTGCGAAAAGACGAGGAAGACCTTGAAGACAAGGAGATGTTGCCCGTCCTCCTTGGCGCCCACCTATTGTCGCCGAGGAGAAATACGAGGAGGCGGTCATGGCAGCTTAGTCCGCATGCGCTCATCGTCGTAGGCGATGTCCGCCACCACCGTGTGTCGAGGATGCGGTCAGGCGCGCCCCACCAATGCGCCCTGCCGCACTTGTTCTACTGGGCCGGCTTGACGGGGCTGGCGAACTGCCGTATCTCCGTTCCCGACCGCGATTGAAGTACGCGAGCCAATGCTTGTGGTTGTCGTCGTCCCAACTCGACGGCCCTACTACGCCGCTATGAGTTCTCGCGGTTAGCGTTGACCTCGTGCCACCACCGCTCCGTGTTCGGCTTCGGGAGCGGCGGGTTGCCGATGCCGCCGTTGCTCATCTTCCACCCCGATGGTAGCCGCATGTCCGACGGAGCGAGGTATACAGAGCCTAGGCCTTGTCGATGGCGAGGCTGCACGGCCCAAAGCCGTTCACGGCCTTTCCTCCTTTGTGCATTGCCATCATCGTGCTTTTAGAGTGGCGATGGGGCGGTTAGGGTTTGAGAGGAGGTTGTGAACGACGAGTGTTCAGTGGGACGGTCTATTTAACATCAGGGAGGAGGACGAGACCACTGAGCCGCATTTACTCAAGTCGTCGCATGAGAAACATGCAACGTAGCTGTGTGCGAAAGCCGAAGGGGCAACAACAGGACGCATCGTTGCCGCCTGACTAACGAGGAAAGTTGCATCATCATAATTGGAGCTTAATTCAAGTTAATTGGCCAGTGTGTCAATGACATGCTGGCCCTAGCCGTCAGGTGCATACGTGCCACGCGGCGCGTCTCCGGCGCACCCAAAATATGCCCTTTGGGTCGGGAACGGCCTAAGGACCTGAGACGTATTTGAAAAGGGCGCACCCAAAATATGCTCTTTATGTCGGGAATGGCTAGGGACCTGAGACGTATTTGAAAAGGCCGCTGGACGCCGAGTTTTGTCTAGCACCCCACATTTTCGTTTGGAGGTCCGTTTGGGGTAGTAAGGGCATCTCCAACCGGGCGACCCATCCCGCGCCCGCGCGTCCGGATGGGTCGAAACGGACAAAAACGCGCCCAACGCGGGGACGCACCGCAAAACGGACGGCCGCGGCGCTCCGGAACGACGCGAACCCGGCCCAAATCTGGGCCGGGTTTGCGTGGCCGCGGATGGCACGCGGCGTCCTCGCGTGTCCGCCCCGTCCGCGTAGCCGGCCCACTCGTCGGTGCCCCGGTCCCTATTAAATGTGGATCGGGGAGGGGACCTGTCCCTATCCAGTCCCCACTTTCCACTCCGGCCGCACGCGCGAGCTCGAAGCTTCCGCGCCGCCATGGCCCCGAAGCGCGAGTTCGAGCCGTCCGCCAACGACCACGAGGCCGGCAGCGCCTGGCAAGTCGCGCCGCCGGCTGTTCGCAATGGGGCCGCCGGCGCTCCCGGACGCGAGCGGATCTACGTCACCGTTGCGGTGGCGCGGATGCTCCGGGACGCCGGCGTCCCAATGCCGTGTGGGGACGTGCACCTCCCACGGCCGGCACCCGAGCCCGGATCGGGTTCCGGTGCCGCCCATCCCGGGCTCCGGCCGCGCCGCTTCGCCGAGATCCGGAGGCGCCGCGCTCGGCCGCCGGCGGACCTCCAGCGAGGACCCCGCGTACGGCGACGCAAGTCCCAACCGGGACTTGTGGTTCGAGGTGGAGCACGACGCGCGCCGGCGCACGTGCTTCACATCCGCGACGGCGCGGCCTCGCGCGCCGCCGCGCACACCGCCGAGCGGGCTGGCCGCCGCCCCGGCGGGCTCTACATCAACGAGCCCGCGCCCAGCCCACGCCGCGCAGCCGCAGCCCCGGGAGGAGGACGACCCGGAGCTGCAGCGCGGCGCTCGCGGCGTCCCGCGAGCGGCAGGATCTCGACGAGCCGGCCAAATGGCCGGACCTCGCCGAGGCGCCGCGCACCCTCGCGCTGGGAGGAGGCGGCCGAGAAGGCCCGGGAGGACGCGGAGGCGTGGGCCTTCCTCGAGCCGGCGCGCCGCCGGAGGAGGCTACGCTGCCGGCGGCGCTCCGGAGGAGGAGCGCCGGGCCGCGCGCCGGCGGAGGAGGAGCGCCCGGCGGAGGAGGAGCGCCCGGCGAGGAGGGAGCAGCTCCGGCAGGAGTCGGCGCGCGCGAGGCACGGCTGCGCGCAGCCGGCGAGCCCGCCGAACCCGCGCTCCGCCCGGGAAAGGGCGCAGCTGGGAGCCCCGGCCGGAGTCCCCAGTGCCCTCCGGGCGTGTCGAGCCGAACAGCGCTGTCGCCGTCGGGCGTCGCCGTCGCCATCGACGCCGACGACGACGAGTACTACTCGGGGTAGTACTCGCCGGCGGCCACCGTGCTCGCAAACCCTGTCTAGGGTTTTCTTTTTTTTTTTAGTTTAAAGCCCATATAGGGCTTTCTTTTGTGTAAAAATTGCCCAAAATAGGGCTAAGTTTAATTAACCAGTAGTTTATATTTATTTGCTGTTGTTTTTATTTTTCATTTTCATTTATGTTTTTTTTATTACATTTGCGTTGCGTCCGCGCGCTGAGGCGCAGCTGCGACCCAAACGGACACGCGGACGCGGGGCGCTGTCCGGGTGTCCGTTCCGCCACGCAAACGGCCCAAAACGGACGCGCTGGGCCGTCCGTTTGGGTCGCCCGGTTGGAGATGCCCTAAACGGCTGGGATGCTCTAACATAGCTTCATTACCACTAGTCTACTATACTTATCTTACACGTCAGCAGCGGCTTATGTACTCAAGAGTTGGATAAGCGAAAAAGAAACGTCGCCGAGGTGACCAGGACTCTAGGTGTCACCTCCTCAGTTAACTCTATCCTTCGAACCGAAATTGGCAGTGACGAGGAGCTTCATCCTCTTCTTGTTGACTCTCGTCACGTAGCAGCTGTCGTTCACTCCAGCTTGCGTTGCGTCTCGCGGCCTCACCTCCACTCCTGCGTGTCGCATGGGAAGCACCCCTCCTGGGCGATGTCCGTGATCTGGACGCCCGTGTCGTACACCTCGCCGGCGCGCCACCCGCTCGGCAGGACCTCCCGCTCCGCCCACACCCACTTCCCGTCGTACCCGCCGGTCACCACGATCCTCATCTGCAGCGGCCCCGCCGGCGCCAGCTTCGTGCTCCACGACGGGCCATGGTCACGCGTCAAGAACCTCCAGTTCGACGAACCCACCTGCAGCAGGGAAATCATGCGTCAGACATCGACCTGCACGATCGATTTCTAGGTTAAAGATTGCTGTTTTTCTTCTTCTGTACCTGCGCGACGTCGACGGCGACGATGTCGGTCTGGCCGCCCTGGTAGAGGAAGGTCATGGCGAGCTCGCTGGTCGGGCGGCTCCGCTCCTCCACCCGCACCGACAGGTTCCTCCCACTGTACTCGCACGGCACCCTGCACGTGCAAAGCGACGACAAATTTGAGCCTACTAGCATCTTCCAACTTACTACCAGCCCCGAGACAAATCGAGCCCTGTTTGTACTTATGACGCCATGCTCGGCGCCGCTGTTTCTTCCCCCGGCTACTTGACAAAACAGAGAAGCGTTCAATCTCAATAAAGTTACCTCTTGTACTCCACGTCGACGGCGCCGAGCTTGGCGAGCCGCGCGGCCATGCCGGGGCGGGCCATGGCGGCGACCGCCGGGCTGCCGAGCACCAGGTCCGTGCCGTTCCCCTTCGTCCTGGCGCGGTCCGTCACCACCACCCTGGCGCCGGCCGTGCCGCAGAGCTCGCCGTCCTTGCACCGCACCTGGAAGCACGCGCCGCAGCCGACGCCTTTTCGGTACAGGTCCGGGCCGGCCGCGGCGAGCATGCCGCCGCTGAAGGACCCGGCCACCTTGCCATACCCGCAAGAACCGGCTGCAACACGAGAATTCGTCCGAATCAGAATCGCATCTTAACAGAGCATATGCAGTTGGAGTATAATCGATTGATTCCAGCGATGGGCGCGTGCGGACTTACCGGCGAGGGTGAGCGACGATGTGAGGAAGGAGGCTCGGGAGTGGTGAACGCAGCGGTCGCAGGCGGAAGCGAGCGAGCAGAGCAAGAGGAACGGGAGCACAAGGATGGATGAGGAGGAGACAGAGACAGCCATCTTCTTTTTTGCTTCTGATGATGATGAGTTGTAGTGGGGCGGTGCTTGAGCCTTCTTCAAGTTGGGAGAAGCTTATTAGAGTGGAGGAGGAGGAGGAGGATGATCCTTGTGCTTCACGGCCGCTTATGTATCCACCACCGCGATGAGTCATCGCAACTCACACAAGCTGACAGAATTCATAACTGACACGCGCACGCTACAACCTCGGTGCTTCGGTTGCTCGGTGCTCTTGCTAACAGACTTTTGCTAACGGTAAAAGTATGTAAAAAGGGGGGCTTATATGGAGGGTGATGGGACAATCCGAAAAAAAAAAGACAATACGAAAAAAAATTGTAGCACAAGAAATTAGAATTTTTTCTTGGTCAAAATGTAGTCAAATATCTTTATGGGATTTTGCGCAATCAAATGATATGTGTTGTCCCTATAAAGATCAAACTAGAGCAATATCAACAAAACACATGAGAGAACCAACATGTGATTGGGTGGTGGCAATCCTAGTTCACCAGAATTTAAACTCCGGGTTTAACACTTTGGTGTTTTATTAAAGATGAAATATTTTTTAGTAGGAGGCGACGTCAACAGTTAGGCGCATGTGCTGACTTCGCCAATCTCAACCCGTCAAATTAAGTTTTTTCTGACTCGGTCTCTCGAAGATGTTCATAAGGTAAGGATGTGTGTGCGTGCGTTCATACGGGTGGGTGTATATGCGTATATGTGAGCGATATCTGTACTGTGTTTCTAGAAAAAAATAACTAAAACACACGAATTAGAGGACAAGTGACAGGTGGTTTGAAAACTTGCTATTATTTGAGCATTCCAGAGATCACAATTGGTATCAAAGCTGGAACTGTGATTGTCAAGTTCATCGGTACCGAAGATCAACTCGCTGACATTTCCACCAAAGCACTTACACGTGAAGATAAAGATTGTCGAGGTTTACTGACTGAGCTGCATCTGGCTTAGGAGGAGACTATTGGATAATCCAGTGCAGACTATCAGTATAGTTTCAGAGTAGTCTGAATAAGGTTCAACGAGTGTGCTTGGACACGCTGTCACTGTCACTGACAGTAGATAGGTTCAGTTTTCACTTAGACTAGTCACAATGGAAAGTATCATAGACTAGTATCATGCATATGATACTAGTTTATGATACAACACCTACAATGCATAGTATCATGAATTAGTATTATAGTTCCATCATATTTAATGTTTTGTAGAATCTCAATGCAAATATGTGTAAATTTTTTAGTTTTACATGCTATGATACCGTATCTACCTATGATACTACTCTCCCCTCTATTCTCATTAATTGATGTGACACATCAGATTTTTGCTTACATGGCATGTATGATACTACCTATGATACTCTCATTATGGCTAGTCTTAACGTTTACTGCATAGGATACTCGTGGGGATGGACACGATTTAGATAATGCAACTTAGTTTTAGGGAGAATGGACGCCCAAGATAATTTCTATATTACGATTACGCACAAAAAAGAAATCCAAAACAGGGAAGAGAAAAGTCAAGAGGCCTCTAATGACTGGCATAAGAGCATCTCCAGTCGTGTCACCCAAACCGTCCCCCAAACGGCGCCGGATCGAGCGTTTGGGGGACGAGTTTTGTTCATGCCGCGCTTGGGGGATGTCGCTCCCCAATCGCGTCCCTCAAAGGCCGTCCCAATTAGGAATTCAAATAGTTTGCATTCAAAAGAGATCGTTCCGGCCGAAGTC
The DNA here is from genome assembly GCF_022539505.1 of Lolium rigidum. Lineage (NCBI taxonomy): Eukaryota > Viridiplantae > Streptophyta > Magnoliopsida > Poales > Poaceae > Lolium > Lolium rigidum. The sequence continues at coordinate 26,572,533 of NC_061510.1, read as the reverse complement.
ATCGCGATCAGAGTAGCGGCGATCAAAGTACTGGGCGCGCGGTCATATTAAATATCGACGGATGAACTAAAGGAAGGGGTTGGGGTAGGGCGATGCCGACGCTGACGCCGACGGCGCATCCTGAGTCGCCATAGGTCCATTCGATCACGATGAACTCGTCGTGATCTACCCGGTGTGCATGCTACGTCGCCGACGTCGAGGCAGAGGCCGACACAGGTGTAGTAGGCTAGTAGCGGATGCGTCTGCCGGCTCTTGCTCCGGGGTTGGAACCGCTACCGCTGCAGCTACCTTGGATGGGGAGAGGGTGGCGGCGGGAGGAATAGCGTAGCGCCGGCGAGGGGGAGAAATGAATCGTCGGACGGGATAGGTCAAATGTGTTCAGATAGCAGAAATGCGCGTCGGGAGAGAAGCGATGTGGCGGGAGAGGCGTGATTAGGCGGGAGAGGTGGACGAATTTTCTCTGCGTCGGGCCTACGTCACTTCGCCTCGCTTTTTGGTGTGTCCGACGTCTCCGTAGCGTCCCATGTGTAGCGGGGACGGGCTCGGGCACCGAACACCGTATCGAGCCCAGCCGGACAAAAAGCGGCTTTAGGGAACGCGGCTACGAATGTTTTTTTTGTCCGACGCGCCTCAAATCCCTTTTGAGGACGGTTTGGGGACGCAACTGGAGATGCTCTAAGGGAAAGGAAGAAAGACAGATGAGCCAACTTGATATTTTTCGGCATTATCATCACAAAGAATATCTTTCGAATTTTTATTATTTCATATCTTCAAGGCAAATAAACCCAATCCAGTGGCAACAACGGGACACCAAAGGCATGAACCGTCCCTCTATACCTCTCCAAGAGATGCAGAGCTTCTTTTTTTTTTTTTCATCTTTTCATCAAAGAGTTGAACAATGAAGCTGATCCTAGTTTTTAGCAATTCAGTTGTAGGCCGGAAATAAAAGGGAGAACAGAAAGAACATAAATGTTGCTAGATTTAGGCAACACAAACCACCTGTGTCACTTGTCCTCTAATTCATGTGTGTTCTAGTTGATATTGCTCTTGTTTGATCCTTGCAGGGACAACAACAATATGGAATTGACTTGCAACCTTATTTTACTACACGTTTTTAAAATTTGCAAACAAAAATGAAGAGATATTAAACGGTGCGTCATGGATGGGCAACTAGTTGCACAGAATATGTTGTGACGTACTCAGGTGGTTGTTGCTTCTGGTCGAGAGAAGCCTGATGAACTTGTCCTTGCCTGACGACTCTGCTTTTCTACACCACCAGGACCCTGACCCATCACAGGCTAATAACCTCAGCGCACTTACTGGCTTAACTAATCGGGAATTAGCTATAAGCCCACTAGTTGACGGTTAAGATAGCAAGGGTGAAAAGGGTGAAGCCTTTGATACAGGTTGAGCTCATCTCCTTCTCTATCTTACCAGGGAATCTACGCAGTGATCTTTCACAGCTAAATAAAAGGATAAAAATCCCAATACTCCTATAGATAAAAAGGGAATGCAGGTAGCCTAGTAGCAAGGAATGGAATATGTACAGAAGTAGCCAGAGAAGAAAACCAATCGAACATTCAAATCAGAGAAAAGCTTGAGATATGCCGATGGTAAGAACTCAAGCTTAAGAGGAACTAGTGCTTAACTACATGACATGGCCAAATGGCTAGGCCTTGATAAGATAAGGAGGTCGATTTCAACATGATGTGCCCAATCATAAATCCTACCATATGCACCTCTTTGGGATTCTAAAAGTGTTGAAGTGTGTAACCTAACACAAAATTGTTCAGAGAAAAGTGACTACAAAACAGGGAGTTCAGGACAACAGAGAAATGTGAAACATGCGCACTCATAAATCCCTACCATATGCACCTCTATGGGCTTCTAAGTGTTGAAGTGTGTAGCCTAGCACAGAATTGGTAAGATAAAAGTGCCTACAAAACAGGGAGTCCAGGACAACAGAGAATTGTGAAACATGCGCACTCATAAATCCTACCGTATGCACCTCTATGGGCTTCTTTAAGTGTTGAAGTGTGTAACCTAGCATAGAATTGTTAAGAGAAAAGTGAGTACAAAACAGGGAGTCCGAGGCAACAGAGAATTGTGGAACATGCGCATAACAGCAATGACACGACAGCAAGGAAATGTAATAGATATCGATATACAAGGATTAACCTGAGCAACAGAAATCCAAGTACAACACCTTAAAAAAAACGTCAGCATTTGCTGTAGCAAACTGCAAATTACCATCAGCAGATAATTCAAATACTAGCAAAAAAGTCGCTGACAAACAGCACAACTCGCAGAGTTACTCTTGCAGAATCGAAGGTGCAGAACTGAAGGTATCAACGAGCAGCCTCCTGTGCAGGTGGATGACCTAGGTCAAGCAGGCTCTTTGCCAGCATGTAAGTCCTGGCGTTGAGGTTCTTCATGCTCTCGATCATCTGCTCATGGACATTAACACGGTTGGTCGTCATGATGAGAGTGCCCTTGACGGAATCAATCTTGGCATCCAGCTTGGAACTCTTGACCAGGTTCATTATCCAGAGCTCGGCTTCATCGTAGGTCATGTTCATCTTCTCCGCAAGCACGCTGATATCGATGCACTGATGTATCCGGCAATAGTTCTCGAAGATGAGCAGGCGGGCATTCTCGAGGAACTCGTCCCTCAGAGGAACAGTGATGGAGTTTCCCCCTTGGATGCGCTTTCCCAGGAAAGGATCATTCAGTATAACTTGCTCGCACTCGATGAGCTTCTGCTGCGCACCATCAAAGTCATACTTCACATAGAGGCATTCGAGTAGCTCAGTGATGGGATCCTTGTAGCTCTGCTGCTCCTGCTGGATGACCTTGACCAGCTCTTTCAGCATGTTCCTCCTCCTCTTGTTCACAACAACTGCTGCAGCAAGGTACCTCAGGAGATGGGGCGCGTTAGTCTGGATGGCGTTGAGGTACCTGTCCTGGAAGAAGAGGTCGATGATCCCGTTCCTGCCATTCTCGTGGTTGAAGAAGATGAAGAGGCTCCAATGCATCAGCCAAATCCTGCTGTGGAGCTGGTTCACAGGCGAGGCCGAAGAGCTGTTCGCGTCGATGATCTCCTTGAGCCGGTTCAGCTCCTCCAGCGCAACATCCCAGTTCTGCATGAGAATTTCCGCCGCCAGCTTCCCCCAGAGCGCGCTGAGGCTCCGCTCGCTGTCCGTGCAGAGAGCGCGGTACTGGGCGAGGAAGTCGGCGGCCTCCGAGTACATCCCGCACTCGAACTGGAACTTGGCGTACTGGTACAGGGCCTCGATCTGGTCGGGCCCGATCTGGTGGCGCTCCTGGAGGACGTGGAGGTTGTACTGCTTGTCGGCGCGGAGCTCCTGCACGAGCTGCGGGCTGGAGAGGAAGTCGACGATGGGCTTGACGGCGTCCTGCAGGGACCGGAGCCGCTCGACGACCTCGGAGCGGCGCGCGACCATGTCGGCGGGCACGTCGTCGGTGCCGTGGAGCGACTTGTGGATGTCCATGGCGTAGTCGACCATGTTGGTGCCGCTGAGGAGCGAGATCTTGCCCTGCAGGATCTGCGCGTCCGCGTAGACCTTGAGCTCCTGGAGGAACTCGAGGAGCGGGAGCGCCAGGTGGCGGTCCATGTGCGCCACCATGCGCGCCGTCAGGTCGTACTCCGCCATGGCTGCTGTCTCCGCCGGCGAAGGTCGAGAGAAGGCTAGGGTTTCAGGGTTCGACGGGTGGCGGCTCGGGCGAGGAAGAGAGCTAGGGTTTTCAGGGTCCCGGATGGGATAAGGTGCGGAAAATATAGCGGACTCCTTCAGGAAAGTTGGGCCCCGGCCCACCATTGGATTACTAAAAATACCAAAGCTGGCCCGTCAAACTATTGTAATATGGCTAAACACCAGTGTATAGCATTTTTTAAATTATTTGAACATCCTTAGCTGTATTTTTTATCTAAAGAGGTGGGTAAACAACATAAAAAGAACGGTAGCAGCATTTTGGAAACATTTATTTAATTAAAAAAATATGTTTATGCAGTAGATTCCCGAGAAATAATTACCCCACGTTATGCAGCATGAACGCGGCAATTGCCTACAAATTGTCCCACCATCACGCTCGTGTGTGTTCGTAGGAAAAGTCACGAGTTTAAAATGTGTCAGAAAAATATATGTACAACATTAAAATAAATAAATCATCAACATGCATTTTTAAGCACCGGTCTCACCGTAGTCGGCGACGAATTCATCTTGTCGATGGCACATCGACGTTAGATTCATGAACCATCCCCATGATATATCGTCTTCTCTAGGGTCAACTTAGAGGAGAACCTAAAACTGAAGCTCATCTACGCTTCATACATGGCGTACGAGCTTTGTGGCCTCCCCATGTCCAACCATGGAGGAGAATGTGGAGTAGAGCAAGATGGCTAGAGGAGGAGCTAATCTACGAGGATCAATAGGGGATCGTCTGGGAATATCCTCATGCAAAGCATGGGTATTCGGACGACCACGGTAGAATACGCTGATGTCGGGCGCAGGAAAGGAGGTTGAACGGCGCCACTGCAGGGGCTCCCCGGATACAACTCGCACGACTGCCACTAATGCAGGCAATGCCCAATCTGGTGACACCAGCCCATCCCATAGCTTTCTCTATTGGAGTAGGAGGAGAATATCCACGTATTGCGGGTTCAATCACTTCGGGGCTCAGGTGAACTAGCTTCGTCGCTGATTAGTCAAAGACCATGAGAGCAATACCTCGATGGTCGATGATAGAGGTTGGTGATATTTTACAAGTTTTGTATATGTTGTTTTAACAAGTTACAAGTGTCTATCGTGTTTATTGTATACTGCAGGGGTTTCACCAGCGTTGTGAACTTGTTTCTTACATGTTGGATGCGTTGAGCATATAAGTTGGATAAGTTGGGGTTTTTTTGTTACAAATGATGGCACACTTTACCAACGTTTTGTTGGAAACAAATGGAATCATTTTTCTATGCGTTGTTGCTTTTTCCTACATTGCACGTTCACAATGTTACACCATATTTTCTCAACTTCTACACACCATGCGTAAAATGCTGGAAGCGATGTTACATACACAATAATTGTTGGGCTCGAGGTTTTTCCTAGGATATCAAAGAAAAATGTTTCAAACATTTTATATTTAGATTGAGAACATTTCAATAACTTTTAAAATCCATGTTTTCAAACCTTTCAAATCTGGTTTCTTCCAAAGTTTAGGCATTTGAATGGACCAAAGTATGTGTCATATCATCACAAATGTTCCTGATCTTGGCAACCGTATCATCCATTATCCAAAAGCATAGGTGGTGGGAGGCATTTTTTAAATAAAATGTGCTTTCATTATAGTCAAACATTTTAATTGCCACAATACAAGCAACAAGAGTTTATCATCACCTTCTGCATAAATCGAATGCACAGTGGTGCAAGTAAGGAACAATTATAAGCAAATACAAGCACTAGCGCATCCAGTGTGCTGATGGGTTGATTGTGCCCTGTAATGTGATGAAACTGAGCTAGATGGAAGTACAGTAATGGCCTTGAGTGAGCTGAAGCTGGAGGCTAAGGACTCCTTTGATTCATAGCACACGAATAGTATAGGAATAGAAAAATCGTAGGATTGAGATGTCCTGCCTAATTGAATCATATGGAAGATGGAATGTGTTTGATTGTACGAGAAGATTTTTTTCACGAGTCATGACCAAATATTTTTTTCTTACAAAATTTAGGCTACAAGATTACTATAGAATTATTTACTAATGTACATGTCATATGAATCAAACAACATGTATAGAAATTTTCGTATAAGATCTAAATTCTGCATAATTTCTACACAGATTAATCAAAGGAGCCCTAAGGATTGGGCACAACTGACTTGGGCGCGGCACATCAAACCATAGTTTTCGAGCAAAACATTCCGGCGACAGAGCACACGGCAGCATGGAGCCGTTTGACACCAGCGTCACGGCGACTTGCAACGCTAACTTTAGCCGTCGTCAGAGTAGCAGATATTCAGATGTGTTCAAGCAGGCGAAGCTAGATCCTCGCTATAACATCTTTAGACACGGGGATGCTATGCTACTAATTACTTATCCTCACGTCATCAGCTCATGTATATGTACAGAAGAGTCGGGGAAAGATCAAAAGGGAAAAGAAGAGGGAAAAAATTCAGCAGCAGAAGTTGCCGAGGGGTCAGGATTCAGGACCCTACAGTCAGTAAACTAATCTCTGCTAGTGTTGTGGTCGTGCGCTGAAACCCCAGCCAAAACGAGGAGGCAGCTTCTTCTTTGGCTCGTTGCACAAGTTTGTTTACTCGGCTCGCACTTTCACCTCCACTCCTGCGTGTCGCAAGGAAAGCAGCCCTCTTGCGCGATGTCCGTGATCTGTACCCCGGTGTCGTAGACCTCGCCGGCGCGCCACCGGCGAGGCAGCACCTCCTTGTCGGCCCAGACCCACTTCCCGTCGTACCCGCCGGTGACGACGACCCTGAACTGCAGCGGCCCCGGCGGCGCCATGCTCGTGCTCCACGCCGGGCCGTGGTCCCGTGTCATGAACTTCCAGTTCGACGAACCAACCTGCATCATCACAAATTAGTTTCAGAAACAAGTACCGATAGGCGATATACACATGTGGACACTCGTCTGTCAGAACGAGACTCTACGATTGATCGACCTCTGGGTGAAAGATCACTGTTTGTGTTTACCTGCGCGACGTCGACGGCGACGATGTCGGTCTGGCCGCCCTGGTAGAGGAACCTGACGGCAAGCTGGTTGGGCGCGCGGCTGGTGTCCTCCACCCTCACCGCGAGGTTCTTCCCCTCGTGCTCGCACGGCACCCTGCACATGCGCAGCGCCGACGAATTAATTTGAGCCTAGATTTTCCAAGTCCAAGTCCTAGGAGCAGCTACCCCTAAAGACAAACCGTGTCCTGTACTTACGACGGCACGTTCTGCGGCGACTATTTGGATTTTTTTTCGTACAGCTGCCGGCGGTGAACGGGGTAAAAAAAGAAGCGATTGGTGAAAAAAAAGGAGAAGAAGGGATTTTTACTTTACCTCTTGTACTCGACGTCGACGGCGCGGAGCCTGGCGAGCCGCTTGGCCACGCCGGGGCGGGCCATGGCGGCGAACGCCGGGCTGCTCAGCACGAGGTCCGTGCGGTTCGACTTGGTCCTGGCGCGGTCGGTGATGACGACCCTGGCGCCGGCCGCGCTGCAGAGCTTCTTGTCCTTGCACCGTACCTGGAAGCACGCGCCGCATCCGACGCTATGACAGATTTCTGAACATAACTGCATGTCATTTTCTAGTGTATTTAAGAGAACATAATGACACATCAGTTTGGTCTGTACCAAGTATTGTTGTAGAACAAGTACAGTCATACAGGGCTACTAATCCATCGGTATAATGTGCAGAAATATGATACAGGGCCAGATTACATAACGTGTTGTAACTGATTAGGTGAAACATAAGGTACTGCAATGTTACTGCCATTCTGAATCAAACTTAAACTGAACCAGAACCTCTCCATTCACTAAAGCTACTACCCATATCTCATATAGAATATTATATGACCACGTAGCACAACAGTAACTAATAACAGGAACTCAATTATATGATTATGAGTATATAATAGGTATATGTTATGATGCAAAAAAAGCCTTGCTATTTCTGCTAGTTTATGTTTGTGTAAATTTAATTTAATCGTATACACATATAGATGACAAAAGAGAAAGCAATTTGGGATGTGGAAGCTAATGCTATATTTTGCAAACTTTGTGTGATTGAGAAAGAAAAGGGAAATAGGAATCTGAAGTTTCTGAGTCCCGTTGGTTACAAAAACCTTGCTGAGGTTTTTTTTAGAGAAACAAAGAGAGATTATAACAAACAACGATTCTTAAATATTTGTATACATACGTGTCATTTCGATGAAATCCCGACAGGAAGCAATAACATACATTTTATAAATGAAGACATAACATACATTTTACATTAATTACGATCCGTAAAGCTGCCCAAACAGCAAAGTAAACAAACAGATAGATTCTGATTCTCAGATCCAACAGCAGGGTAAACAAATAGACTGCTTCTGATTCTCAGAAATCAAGAATCACAGCTGATTATCAGGAATCAGGATTGACAGCAGAATCTCAGAATCCAAAGCCCAAACAAAGGGGATTTTAGAGGTTCCGATCCCACAATTTTTGGTTCCGGTCCCATATTTTTAGTTCCGTCCGTTTGGTTCCGTCTAATTATCACCGTTAGATCAGGGTGAATGGATGGTTATTAAAAATGCCAACCACCATAAAACTTGTATTATTGGAAATGTCATAGTAACTATTCTTAACAAATCTAAATAATTCAAAAATAATATCACAAATGTGATATTTTACCTCATATAATTTTTGTGGGAGAATTTAAAATTTCTATTATATATAACACCATAAATTTTATAACATCGAGAGCTAACCTGTCAAAGATGATGCCCTCGAATTTGCGAGGGCCACCTTGCTAGTGAATCAAACAACATGTATAGACATTTTCGTATAAGATCTAAATCATGCATAATTTCTACACAGATGAATCAAAGGAGCCCTAACGATTGGGTACAACTGACTTGGGCGCGGCACATCAAACTTTACAAACTTTTTTCACAGAACACCAATATTTGGGGTAATTATATCACAAAACACATAAAACTCTACTAATCCGGCTTGACAAGTAATTAGTTGACTCTAGTTATCTAGAGTGGCACCCAATTATCTGTACTCTCTCTCCTGAGCATGTTTGTGTGACAATATGATAATATTTGTTACACAATAATATTTGCTACACACCTGCTGTTGTCCGAGCCACCTCCTCCTCTTCCCCTCACCTCGCCGCTGCCAGAGAGAGTGGCACCCAATTGTCATATTGTCACACCAACATGCTCAGGAGAGAGAGTACAGATAATTGGGTGTCACTCAAGATAATTACTGCCAACTAATTACTTGTCAAGCCGGACTAGTAGAGATTTATGTGTTTTGTGATACAATTACCCCAAATGTTGGTGTTCTGTGAAAAAAAATTCTAGAGTTGTGGTTTTGCGATAAAATTTCCTCAACTAGCGGTGCTAAGTGATAAAACCTCAACCATAGTTTTGGAGCAAAGCATTCCGGCGACAGAGCACACGGCAGCATGGAGCCGTTTGACAGCAGCGTCACGGCGACTTGCAACGCTAACTTTAGCCGTCGTCAGAGTAGCAGCTATTCAGATGTGTTCAAGCAGGCGAAGCCAGATCCTCGCTATGCGTTGTTGTTTCCTACATTGACACGTTCACAATGTTACAACATATTTTCTCAATTTTTAGACTCCCCGGGTAAAATGCTGCAAGCGGTGTTACATACACAGTAATTGTTGGGCTCGGGGGGTTTTCTAAGATATCAAAGAAAAATGTTTCAAACATTCTATATTCAGATTGAGAACATTTCAGTAACTTTTTTTTTGAAATCGAGGGCAAAAGCTTTGCCTTGTTTATTAATTAAGAAGAAGGTGCCCAGTTTTTAGGAGAAAACCAGGCAAAAACCTACAACCACACGGCCAAGCCCACACAAGCAACACTTACACACACCCTCAACCAAGTCTAACAAGAGACCCGAACAACAAAACCCCACCCACTCAAGCGAACACAAGAGACCACAATGTGACCAGACAAACACTCACTACCCAACACTCCAGCACCGCACAAAGACTGGCCGTGACATTGGGGGGGGGGGGGATCAAACAACTGTGGATCCAGGGTATGCAGTAGCCAACGTGGCAAGAAAGTCACACACCTCTCTGGCAACGATGGCACCGGGCACCGTAGGCAACAACCCTGACATAGCAACTCCATCACCAAAAGGGGCTGCAAGCCTGTCGACTGCAACGTCAACAACATCACTCTTCTCAGAACCAAGAGCCTGACTCAGCGGAGAGGCCACAACCAAGATCTCGTGCAAATCATTCCTCGCTTCCTTGGCACAAGGAGGCATAACCACAACATCACACAAAAAGGTTAGGCATTTCAGTAACTTTTCAAATCCAAGTTTTCAAACCTTCCAAATCTAGTTTCTCCCAAAGGTTAGGCATTTGAATGGACCAAAGTATGTGTCATATCGTCATAAATGTTCCTGATATTGGCAACAATATCATCCATTATCCAAAAGCATAGGTGATGGGAGGCATTTTTTTAAATAAAATGTGCTATTGTTATAGTCAAACATTTTAATTGCCACAATACAAGCAACAATAGTTTATCATCAGCTTCTGCATAAATTGAATGCACAGTGGTGCAAGTAAGGAACAAATATAAGCAAATACAAGCACTAGCATACAGTGTGCTGATGGGTTGATTGTGCCTTGTAATGTGATGCAACTGAGCTATATGGAAGTACAATATTGGCCTTAAGTGAGCTGAAGCTGGAGGTTAAGGGTTCTTTGATTCATAGCATATGAATAGTATAGGAATAGGAAAATCATAGGTTTGGGATGTCCTGCCTAATTGAATTCTATGAAAAGATGGAGTGTGATTGTATCAAAAATGTTTTCACGCATCATGACCTGATGTTTTTTTCTTACAGAATTTAGGCTACAAGATTACTATAGGATTAGTTACTATTGTATATGTCATATGAATCAAACAACATGTATAGATATAAGATCTAAATCCTGCATAGATTAATCAAAGGAGCCCCAAGGATTGGGCACAACTGATTTCGGCCCGGCACATCAAACCATAGTTTTGGAGCAAAACATTTCGTCGACAGAGCACACGGCAGCATGGAGCCGTTTACGCTAACTTTAGCCGTCGTCAGAGTAGAAGATATTCAGATGTGTTCAAGCAGGCGAAGCTAGATCCTCGCTGTAACATCTTTAGACACGGGGATGCTATGCTACTAATTACTTATCCTCGCGTCATCAGCTCATGTATATGTACAGAAGAGTCGGGGAAACATCAAAAGGGAGAAGAACAGGGGAAAATTCAGCAGCAGAAGTTGCCGAGGGGCCCTACGAGTCAGTAAACTAATCTCTGCTAGTGTTGTGGTCGTGCGCTGAAACCCCAGCCAAAACGAGGAGGCAGCTTCTTCTTTGGCCTTCGCTCAGCTCAGCTCTCATGGTTGTTTACTCGGCTCTCACTTTCACCTCCACTCCTGCGTGTCGCAGGGAAAGCAGCCCTCTTGCGCGATGTCCGTGATCTGCACCCCGGTGTCGTAGACCTCGCCGGCGCGCCACCGGCGAGGCAGCACCTCCTTGTCGGCCCAGACCCACTTCCCGTCGTACCCGCCGGTGACGACGATCCTGAACTGCAGCGGCCCCGGCGGCGCCACGCTCGTGCTCCACGCCGGTCCGTGGTCCCGTGTCATGAACTTCCAGTTCGACGAACCAACCTGCATCATCACAAACAAGATTCAGAAACAAGCACCGATCGATACAGTCATCTGCCAGAGAGCGGCTCTTCAGATTGCTCGATTTATGGGTGTAGGAAGATGGGTGCTGCTTGTGTTTACCTGCGCGACGTCGACGGCGACGATGTCGGTCTGTCCGCCCTGGTAGAGGAACCTGACGGCGAGCTGGTTCGGCGCGCGGCTGCTGTCCTCCACCCTCACCGCGAGGTTCTTCCCCTCGTGCTCGCACGGCACCCTGCACATGCGCAGCGCCGACGAATTTGAGCCTAGATTTTGCAAGTCCAAGTCCTAGGAGCAGCTACCCCTAAATACAAATCGTGCCCAGTACTTGGCATGGCACGTTCTGCGGCGACTATTTGCGCGGTAAAATAAAGAAGAAGGCACACACATGGCGCGGTTGGTGAAGAAAGAGGATGAATGGAGGATTTTACTGTACCTCTTGTACTCGACGTCGACGGTCCGGAGCTTGGCGAGCCGCTTGGCCGCGCCGGGGCGCGCCATGGCGGCGAACGCCGGGCTGCTGAGCACGAGGTCCGTGCGGTTCGACTTGGTCCTGGCGCGGTCGGTGATGACCACCCTGGCGCCGGCGGCGTTGCAGAGCTTCTTGTCCTTGCAGCGTACCTGGAAGCACGCGCCGCAGCCGACGCCGCCGCGGTACAGCGCCGGGCCCGCCGCGGCGAGCAGGCCGCCGTTGAGGGACGCGGCCGCCGTGCCGTACCCGCACGAACCGGCTGCAATCAATCAACAGGCGAACAAACCAAGCAGTCAGAATCACACGCACGCTCTGCAGCTCGCGCGCGCAGACTGGTAGGTAGGGAGAGACATGAAACAGAGCAGTACCGGCGAGGGTGAGCGAGGAGGTGTAGTATGCGGCTTTGGAGTGGCGCACGCAGCGGTCGCAGGCGGAGGCGAGCGAGAGGAGCGAGAGCAGGAGGAGAATGGAGGAGGAGAGGACAGAGACGGCCATCTTGGTTATCTTTTCTTCCGCGAGGAGTAGTGGTTGGTTTGCTTGCTTGAAGTTGAGAGGAGCTGAGAGAGGAAGACGATCCTTGTGCCTGACGAGTGCTTATATACACTACAAGAGCACGACCCATATCCTCTGCACTAGAGCTCACGCAAAAACAGAGGCGATTTACAAAAAAAATAACCCAAAAGTGAAAGAAAAACACAGACTAACCCTCCGGCGAAACTATTTCACCAATCTAACCCTTTTGTGTGGCGCCCCTCCCACGGGCGCCACACATGCCCATGTGGCTCCCCTCCTGCCGGCGCCACACACCCAGCCCGACGTGGCGCCATCGACGCCGAGCCGGTGCGCCCATCCGACGTGGCAGCATGTGTGGCGCCCCTCCCAACGGCGCCACACATGCACTTGTAATCCCCCAAAACATACTGTGAGACAATTCCTCTGGGACTTAGCCGTTTTGCGAGGCTCGATGTGTGGCGCCGATGTCAAGGGCGCCACACTAACCTGTGTGGCGCCGATGCCACGGGCGCCACACATCCACTTAAGTGTGGCGCCCGCGCCCGCGCCCAGCCCGACCCTTCTTTCTTCTTTCTCTTCCTCTCTCCTTCTCCTCCCCAACCGCCGCCGCCGCACGCCTCCCCTTCGGCCCCCCACCAAATCAACCAAGGAATCATCAGATCTATCCGGCCAACTCCTTCCTCCTCCATTCCTCAAGGTATTCCCCTTCGATTCCCTCTGATTCATCCAATAATGTTGGTGGATTTGGTAGATTTGGGTATGAACCCTAGATTTGGTAGATTTCTTGGATTTGGATATGTAGAAATTTATGTTGGTGGAACCTACATTGTAGTATATGTGTTTGAACCAAAGATTTGTTGGAGCCCTAGATATGAAATTTTACATGTATGTGTTGAAATCCTATGTATGTATGTGTTGAAATGTGTAATATTTGCCTAGCAAATGCATTCAAATTTGTTACATATGCCTAGCAAATGCCTATTCAAACTTGTTGCACTCAAATGTGTGTATGTATGGGTGATTCGAAAGTTAGATATATTGTCTTATATATGTATGTATGTGGTGAAAGGCAAAATTGGAGCTTAGCAAATGCCTATTCTATTGTCTAACATATGTCTATTATGTGCCTAGGAATGGTATGTCTTACGAAATTCATATGTGTGATGTATTTGGATATGAACTCTCATGTATTTGGATATTTTCATGTATGTGTTGCTCATTTTTGTTAGTGGAATGACTCATAACATGGTTGTGTAAACATGTAGGATGGTGTGGCTTCTGGATGAAGAGTACGACAGGGAGCACCGGGCTGTTCATATGACGGAGAGGGGAACGGATCTTCACCCTTTGAAGATTCGTTACCATGGCACAACGGATATACCTTATGACGAGAGGTACACGGAGTTCATCCGGCCTACCGGTCTTATGCCGTTCATATCCCTTGTAAGCCGTGGGGGCCACACATGAACCCCTCGGCACTCACCGCCCTTGTCGACCGGTGGAGGCCGGAGACTCACACCTTCCACTTGAGGGCCGGCGAGATGGCCCCTACTCTCCAGGATGTTTCCATGATCCTTGCACTACCTATTCAGGGCGAGCCACTGTGTATGAACACAACTTCTGATGGGTGGCGCCAGCAGATGGAGGGGCTTATTGGCAGGGCTCCTCCGCTGCCAACAGAACCAAAGAAGAGAGTTCCCGCCGGCGCGTCTTTCGAATGGATCAGGACTAACTTTGGAGAATGCCCGATAGAGGCCGACGAGGACACTCGGAGGACGTACGCCCGCGTGTACTTATGGTACATGATTTCGAGGACTCTCTTTCCTGACAGTGGGGGTAAGCTGGCCCATTGGTGTTGGCTGAAGGCGCTTACGGTGTTGGACGACCGGTGGAGTTGGGGAACAGCGGCACTTGCCTACCTCTACCGGCAGGTGATGATTTGTTGTATGTACTATTTCCCTATAGTAGTGCGCTAGACAAAGAAGTAACCAAATATCTTATGTACGCAGTTGGACGAAGCTTATCGCAGGACTGGGAGCAGGACTGGGAGCGGCGGTATTGGTGGATGCATGCTCTTACTTTCCGTATGGAGCTGGGACCGCCTATCAGTTGGGCGTCCCAGGGTACTCAACGAGACGCCATGGCCTCATCACCCTCACTTTCCTGATCGGGAGCCCACTTGGGCATACCTTTGGGACAATGTCTCGGAGATGACGAGCGATCCAATGGTCATGTACAGGCAGTACACTACGGAGTTGGACACTCTTACCGTTGAGCAGGTAACCGATCACTGCGGAGTTGCAATCCTAGTTTTGATTGATTCTACTGGCATGTTCTAAATAATTGTATGCTGCAGGTGGAATGGGAGCCATATGGTAGCTACTACCATATTGGCGCGGGGATGGCTGACCTGAACCACAAGTGCACGGAGGAGGCGCGGTTCGGCGTATGCGCTGCCCACTCATATGCATGTGGCTTGTTGAACACCACCAGCCGCAAAGAGTGATGAGACAGTTTGGGTTGTATCAGACACGGACAAGGCGCTTCATAGGTAAACTTCTGGAATCATGCGATGGAAGATTCTTGATAGAAGAGGTACAAACTAACTTGTTGATTCTTGCAGGCTTGATAGGCAGCGGCAGAGGAAGATCACAAATTGGCCAGTCCATCATAGCGGCCACATCGCAGCGTTCCAACACTGCTTGGAAGCGGCACGGAATGCTAGCCCTGAGCAGATTGTGCCTCACGACTTCACCGCTTTCAACAACTACCTCGAGTGGTTCCATCAGAACACGCGTATCGAGTTAGTGAAGCGCGCGTATCGTGAGGAGATCTTGGACGACCCCATCCAGTTCGATGAGGTTGGGCAAAGCCGACGACGACACTTTTGCTCGCAGAGGAAGATCGACTTCTATTGCTTCCGAGCTGAACTTCGTGGTAATGGATTCTCTCACTAACTAGTACATCATCTAGATTGCCATGTGCTCGCTTAAATTGTGTATGCTATGTTTGTCACAGCGGGAGGAGATCCAAAAAACAGCTGAGGAGTGCGAGGTTATGTGGGAGCAGAGCGGGAGAGATGAAAAGCATGTCGGACCGTTGCGGAATTTCATTAAGGTATGATCACCAACTTTGAATGTACACTATTATGTTCTGGTGGCTTTGTAACCATGAGTTCCATGACGCAGAACACTGCACGAAAGATGCGGCGGTTAGCGAACTTGCTAGGTTGCCGCGAAGGCGAAATCCCTACATCCTCCTCTTCCGAAGAACAGGTATGGACTATTTTGTTGCTCGTGAAACATGTTCTTACTAATTTCAACTTTTGTAATCTCATGTGTTCATGTTTGTGAAGATTCCTCCTGAGGACGACCTAATTCTGAGTCAAGGCATACTTCCGAAGCGTACCTCCAAGCAACGGTCAGCTTACCAGTTGAAGCCAAGGGGCAAGCCTCCAAACCGGTACACTCCGGAAGATTATGTCAACCGAGGAAAGAAGGTTGTCATTGAGGAGGATGACGGGCCGCCGCGGAGATCAGCTATGTCGAGGATGAGGAACGACGAGCCGTTCTCTTCAGATGAGGAGGAGGAGGAGGAGGAGGAGCGAGGAGCAAGCGAGCAACAACGGCCAAGGCAGCGGACGAAGAGGATGGCCGTCCGGAAGCAGCCCACGAGGACGGCACGTCGAGGACGCTACTAGGATGTGCTACGTGTTGTTCTGAACTCTATATTCATAAGTATCGATTTGTGAACCCTATGTCATTTCGAACCATGGTCCGTAATGCTACTTGTTGTTTGAATCTACGTGCTACAATGTGACCTATGAAGTGTTATATGTGTATGTCATGAAATTGCTACTTGTTGTGTCCAATGTTGTACTCGTAACTGTTGGAGTTTGGTAGGATTTTTCATGTTTTCAACACAAGTCCATGTGTGGCGGCCTTCCCACTGGCGCCACAAGTGCTAGTGTGGCGCCCGTGGCATCGGCGCCACACATGCCAACTTATATGAACTATTGGGTCCAAAACATCCAGGGGCTCCGGACGATAAGTCCTTAGCCGTTTTCACGAGCCTCTATGTGTGGCGCCCGTGGCGTCGGCGCCACACAGGCTGGTGTGGCGCCCGTGGCATCGGCGCCACACATCGAGCCTCGCAAAACGGCTAAGTCCCAGAGGAATTGTCTCACAGTATGTTTTGGGGGATTACAAGTGCATGTGTGGCGCCGTTGGGAGGGGCGCCACACATGCTGCCACGTCCGGATGGGCGCACCGGCTCGCCGGCGAGGGCGCCACGTCGGCTGGGTGTGTTGCGCCGGCGGGAGGGGAGCCACATGGGCATGTGTGGCGCCCGTGGGAGGAGCGCCACACAAAAGGGTTAGATTGGTGAAATAGTTTCACTGGAGGATCGATCTGTGCTTTTCTTCCACTTTTGGGTTATTTTTGTGTAAATCGCCAAAAACAGAGTGGGTTCACACGCACGCACGCATCAAGCCAAGCACGCTCACTACCTACTAGACGTCGTAACTGTATATTACTGTAGTACACGTGTATGCAGAATGATTGGTGGCAGTACCAGAGATGGTGGTAGCTCGAGGAGGGAGTGCGTAGAGGCTGATGATACAGATGGACGGTGACCGGAGAATACTACACCGTGACATCGGCTCCGCAACAAGCCGGGATGCCGATGCCACCGCCAGCACGGTTGCCGGCCGGGGCTACACCCTCTACCTGGTGGCGGTGCAAGGAATCGGAGGTAAAAAAATGGAAGAGAAAGATAAGGAATGGCATTGCCATGCCATGCCACCGTGCGCTGTGTGCGCGGCGCGCGGAAAGACGGGTCTGGGCTTCCGAGCAGAGGACTACTGCGTCGAAGCGGCCATGGTTGGCTGCTTGCGCCGGAGAATCAAACGTGATCCTCATCCGCCCATTCCCATGGCCCTGTCTCTCTGTATCTGTATCCGCTAGGCATGGGTGGCTCTCGGAGATTTGGAGGTAAATCGGCTGCGGTCGCTGTCCATGTCACGTACATTCAGCGCCTCATGCATGCATGCTATACTCTCACCATTTTTGCATATCTTAAATGGCTTGTGCTTCCATATATTGAAATGTTTTCTTAAGCAAAACACGAGGACAACGAGATTACACGATACCACTTCGGGATTACATGTAGGAGGTTTGACATTAAATGGTACCACGATATCCTTCCCGTGTTACACTTTTTGAGAATTGGGGTCTATGGAAACGTAAAATTTTCATTTTTATGAGTCGGATACGAGAATGAACCTTTCTCCGTTTGGTTCGGGCACTAGACCTAGCCTCCCTGGGGCATTTTTTCCACTATCACCTGCCCGAGGACAACTACATTCACGATACCAGTTTGGGATTAGACGTAGGAGGTTTGACATTAAACGATACCATGATATTCTTTCGGGATTTACACTTTTTGAGACTTGGGGTCTATGAAAACACAAGCCATTATGAATATTAAATATGTCTATTTTCATTTTTATGAGTCGGGTACGAGAATGACCCTTTCTTCGTTTGGTTCGGGCATTAGACCTAGCCTCCCTGGGGCATTTATTCATTATCACGTGCGCCGATGCGATAACGTCCCGTCAATAAACTTTTCATCGGCTTCCAGTGCAACTACGCGCGTGCTAGCTCGATTCTCGCGTACCAGCCCGGTCGTTCCCGCATAGCCGTGGCTAAAAGAGGGACAACGCCGACCACAGTGTCCATGCAAACACTAGCTAGCACCAATGGCAGACCACAAGCAGACCCGGAGTCACCTGAGCGAGATGGGGACGAGACGGTGCTCGCGGCCGTCACATCAAAGTTGGTCGGGCGGAGAGGGAGGCGGTTCATGGCGAGTAGTATGTGGCAACAACTTAGATGATTGTTGAGGCAGTGGTGCTAAGGCCGGAGGCCGATACCTGACAAAGGACAAACTATGCTAGCTGGGGCATATGCGACACTGGCTTAGTTGCAGACCTGGCGGGCGAAGATAGCAATGCAACAATAGCTTGTGGCTGACGCGTGGTTGGACATTGACCTTGATGATGAGGGCGACACACCGGACACGACGAGGATGCTCGCCAGCTAGAAGTATTGCCATCCAATGGTCCCTAGCAGGGGCGGAGCTATAGTGTACTCACCGGTGTCACTTGACACCGCCCCCTAGGACACATTCCCTTGTAGCTATAGTGCATAAGAAATAATGACACCATCAAAAATAGTTGTAAGCTTGTGTTGCTTGTTGTTTTGACACCAGTGACTATTATTCTAGAAGATTTGCCCCTGGTCCCTAGCGTTGACCCATCGCGTGCACATGCATTGCTGGTTGAGGCGGGGCGTAGCCGGCGGCCGCGGGTGGACCAGTAGATGTATCCGGTCGACGCGATGATGGTGTAGGTGTAGGAGGTGGAAGGATGGGCGTCGTTACTGCGACATGCATGAGATCTTGTCCGAGGCCAGGTTCCCGCGCCGACGCAACGACCTAGAGCACTGGCGTGTGCATAGCGCGAGTTTTGCGGCTCGCATTGGCCTCCGACGGTGTCAGCCCCTCCGGCCACACTAGGGACAGTAGGCTGCGCAAAAGCATAGCCCGACAATGCTAGGGCGCGCGGCAACGAGTATATGCGGTCCTCCTAGTTTAGGTTAACCCTCTCTAAGATATGTCACTTTTGGCCAAGTTTTAAAACCCCCAAACTGTAATTTCTGAATTTATGGTGGTCCGCAGGCCATGGCAAGGTGGAAAGAAGAAGACGGTCCGCATGTGTCAACACAGATGTATTTCTAAACCTAAATTTTTGTTAGGAATGGATCTGCGGATCAAAATGGTTGGATCGCTGGAGACATCAATCGGCCGTGAATGATCGCTTGATGCATGGTAGATTTTGTGAGGACGACGTTCAGTTCCCCCACACCCTACGTGTCGTCGAGCTGGAGCGTTGGAGTGTATGATTTGCATAAGCGATACGCGTGTGTGTTGCTAGCCTGCTACGAGGGTTCAGCGTGCGTGCTTCTTATTTGTGTTTTAGTGGTGTCAACTGTATCTTTGCCAGGAGTTATGATCGATGTGAGGTGACGAAACCGCGACTGATTGTGATATGATAGGGACATGGAAGCTACGATTTCTCAATAGCACGATAAATCACATTGATCTTCTGTGCACGCTTCCTATTTATGACTGATGTTCCGTCATATACATACGACTACACGGGAATATTGAGTTATCAGCACGTACTACTGGCCAATTATGAAACTCGTTGTTGACTCGTTGATTTAATTGGATAGGCCGAGACTAGCAGAGAAAGATGGTTGTGACTTGTGAATCTGGGGGGAACTCATCACGGTTTTAGTTAGGACTCTTACTAGTACGGCTTTGTGGAATAATAATGTTATTTCTTCTCTATAAAATTGTGTGTTCACAATTATATGCCACAGCTGGGACCGTTCTGAAGATGTGTTGATTTTATAACATTTTTGCTAGCTCTCGGCTAACTGAAAAATAGTTCAGCGTCGGCCAACCTCTCGTCACGTCAGGTCGTGTCTCAAGATTTTGTGCAACCTTATTATTAACTCATTCCTTTTCTTTCTTACACACGACCGAATGAATCGCGAGAGGTGAGGCGGAAACCCTTGTCTGTGACATTGACGATGCATCGAACCCACAGGGATGGCCAAGGATGATGGTGGACTGACGGAGGACAAGCTTAAGGCAAGGCAGTGCGGCGAGTCATTGCGGTAGTGCGCTGGCCATGGACGGGAAGGATAGCGGTTAGCCGACGGTGTTTGCGGGAGCTCACTAGAGGAGAAGAAGAACGCCATGGGAAGGCAGCACTAACATGGACGGAGAGCTAGCTTGGTTCTTGGTCACATGAGACCTAGGCGCATAAACACGCCTGAACCACTGAAACAAAATAAATTAAGAAACTCACAATAAATGGGAAGGGTGTTTCTGCACCCGGGTGCATATGCACCCATTATTTGAAATGCATTTTAAACATATTTAAAAATATCAAAAAAATATAATAAAAAATGTCACATGTATGTCTTGACATATTACATGCTCATAAAGTTGTTTTAGCAAAAACCGACATGTTTTGTGCCCTGTGTAAAAAAGAAAAAATTTGGTACTAAATCAATCCATTTCTCGTGACATTTTTTTTTTGTCTTTTTGCACAGGACACAAACATATCGGTTTTATGTGAAACTTTACATGCGCACATAGAAAATATCACTCTACATATAATATTTTTTACCAAATTATTAACTTTTTAAAATATGTTTTTTTCATATGCATCCGGGATTAGTTTTGAGTTTCCAACAATAAAGAATCAAACAAAAAAACTTAATTAGTGCTAGTGGTTAGCAAGCAATGAGCAACAACGAGCTAGTGGTCACCTAGCTAGCCTGCGAAGGCCGGTGAGCTTCCCTTGTTGGAGAGCGTTGGATTTATGCCGTCTCTGGTCCTGCCCTCCTGTCGTCATTCTGAATCGATTGCCCTTGATTAGTCATGCGATTTGCTCATACAAAATAAATAGTACATTATCCCAACGTCGACAGACCAAGGATTGATTAGAATGGACGGTGGTGCCGCATGCCGTATTGATTTCGTGCACGATGCTGGGGTTGGTGAAAGGCGTCGAGCTCGATATTTCTACCTGGATCGATCAGTCATCTCTGTCCATTAACTTTTGAACGAGGTTAAGTTTAGTCCAAATAAGACACTTTAACTTTCTCCTCCGGCCATGTCCGTCCATGTCGCTCCGTTTTGCATGACCCTTGAGGCTCAAGATTTTGAGCAGCGTTGCCATCACCGGCACCATCATTTTGACGCAGATTTTGACAGGTTTCGGTGGGTGCGCAGATGTTGGTTCTGTCACACAGATCCACGGTGTTTACCGACGATCGCCGGAGGATTCCAATGCTGATTTGGTGACTTGTCTTCACAAGTTGTTCCATACATATTTGTTACTAGCTCATGCTTTTCATTCACATATCATCTTCAGTGAAGCCGAGAGGACACCAGTTTTTTTCTTGCAAAGCAGGAGTTAGCACAGTTGAAGCACATCGTATTGATGCCTTCTAACAGGATTATTTTGTGTATGTATTGCATTATTTAGTGGAAAAGGTTTGCGATCGATCGAAAAAAGCAGAGGATAGACGAGACAAGAAATGAAGTTAAAATAATAGGAGGGGATGGGCTCCAAGGCTTACGTTCGATTTGGGGAGCGTGCGCAGAAAGGGAGACAAGAGTTGAATGGAATGGATATGTGAGTGGGGGTGGGGAAGATCAAGATAGGAATGAACACAACGGGAGTGGCGGCTGCCTTTGCATTATGTGGAGAGAAAGCATATCACGTACAGCAGCAGATGCATCCCATCAGAAGACCAACGGTGGTGCTGCCACGCGCGCACGCCCATGCCACGCAGAACCGAGAAATTTGTTGATATAATTTTTTTGGCCCGGACGAATGGACGATGATCTTGTCGATCATTTTGGAATGAAAATAATGTGCGGGGGATGCTCCATGATGTCCCCTCCAGTAGGGCGACGATTTGGACAACTTTGCCTTGCCTATGCATGCATCACATATTTTCTTCTTCCTTTATGATATTGTTTCGTCCTAGTACACGTAATATGATGTTATGATATCTCGAGCTTACAATATGAATTGCTCCAAAGCAATTCGGACCAACATACCTCCCCTCATGCCAGAGGCGGACCTATGTACAAGTCGGGGGGGGGGGGCACCGCCCCCAACTTTTTGAGAATTACTGAAGGAAATTTCTTTGCAAGGCTTACAAGACACTTTTTTGATCACTTGGGCCCTAGATATAGATATTTTGTGTTTTGCCCCTCATATTTTCTTGGCAAGCTCCGCCACTCATGCGTCTAGATGAGTCAGCGAGAAGAAGGCAGGGTCTTCACAAACTTAGGGAACACGTTGACCAACAACTCTGACCTGCGCGACAATGACGAGAAATCCAAGACCCAAGTTGTTCGGGAGAATGTCGTCGCTTCGGAGGTCGTGGAGGAGGTGACATCCCACTTGCTCGCGCGATCGCTATGCACCAACGCCGTCAAGATGAAGCAGACGTGAAAGGACGACGAGTTCCTCTTCTCATAGGTGCTTTATGCGAAGAGGTTGTGCACCAACGCCGTCAAGATGAAGAGGACGTGAAAGGATGACGAGTTCCTCTTCTCATAGGTGCTTTATGCGAAGAGGTTGTGCACCAACGCCGTCAAGATGAAGAGGACGTGAAAGGATGACGAGTTCCTCTTCTCATAGGTGCTTTATGCGAAGAGGTTGTACCTCGTCGAGCCGGAGCGCGAACGGCGGAAGAAGGCAGGGCTCCTTAATTAACTTTGTCTACCTCACCTCCAACGAGGAGAGAAGTCTGCCGACTAGGTAGCGGTGCGAGGGACATAATGTTGTGATGTGAAACTCATTATCTTCACATTTTCAAAATAATCACTTAATTTTCTTGGGATTTTTCTGAAACATACAAAGGATTTGCCAGATTTCTATGTAGTCAATTGACTACACGAAACCCCATGGCTACGCCACTACGCGCTGCCACGCTGCACGCTCCGATGAGGTATCCCGGAGCCGCCTCTTGGTAGATTAGGGTTAGGAGGCGATGAACCAGGGTTGAATTGGTAATTTAGTATGAATGTACACATGTATGATGATTCGCTGCCATTGTAGAATAAACTCGTTTTTTAATTTTTTTTCAGTTTCATCTATGATTTCTGTTTTGGTCGACGTAAATTCAGACTGTATTATGGGTGTCTTGTTGAGAAGTTCTTACCGTTTATATGTAACTGTAAACTGCTACAAATTAATTATGTATATGCAAAATGATTGCTAGCAGTAACAAGGATGTTGGTACAGAAGAGGTACCGGAGACAGAGTGCATACTGGCTGATACGGACAGACGGAGAGACGGCGACGGGACAATACGCGCTGTCGACGAGAGGGCCGGCGACAGGGGCGAATAGGAGGAGGTGTACACCGTGACATTGGCTCGGCAACAAGGCCGATGCCGATGCAACCATGGTGGGGGTGGCCGCCCGGGGCTACCTGGCCGCGCGAGAAGACGGAGTACGGGGAAGAAGACGAGAAGTGGAAGGAAAAATAAGATATGGCATTGCCTTGCCACCCGTGTGCACAGCGCGGCGCGGAAAGAAGACGAGGACCACTGCGCCGGAGCGGCCCTGTTTGGCCGCTTGCAACGGAAGTATCAAACGTGATCTTCATCCTCCCTGGCCGTGTCTCGTCTCTTGTAGATATGTGCCTAGACTCTAGAGCAAAGCGTGGCTCTTGGAGCTTTGGAGGTAAATCAAATCGGTGGCGGTCTCTGTCGACGTCCCATGCACTCAGTCTCGTGCATGCATGCCTTAGCCCCTACCATTTCCGTGTGGCTACGGTTCGATTCGACGAATTCAACTGCAGCGAATGACCGGTTGATGCTTGATAGGTAGATTTCGCGAGGACGACGACCTTCTGTTTCCCCACCGCTGAGCAGTAGCGTTGGAGTGTATGATTTCATACGCGACACGTCTGTGTAGTCACGTAGCTGTGCCTAGGAGAGGTAAGAGCGTACTCCGGCGTTTCTAGTGGTGTGAACCGCATTATCACAACCGTATCTCTGCGAGGAGTTATGGTCGATGTGAGGCAACAAAGCCGAGACTGATTTTATCGGATGTCCTCGAAGGGACAGCCGAGACTGATTTTGATAGTACTTCCTCCTCCGTTCTTAAATACAAGACCATTTTACTTTTCAAGGTAAACTTTAGCTAATAATTTAGTTAACCAAATATGAGTTGCATCATTGCATGTCATTTAAAACTATATTATCAGTTTGCACATTTGAATTAACTTTCCAATGCTATTTTTTTAATGATATATAACTTATATTTCCTTAACTAAATCATTAGTCAAAATTTGACACAAAAAACGATGTGGCCATGTATTCATGAACAGAGGAGGTATGTATTACTACACTCTGTACAAGTTTTTCCCGCTCAAAATTATCGCTGATTTCGATGTACTTGAACATATTTGAATATCAATACATCTGAATCTACAACAACTAACACGGAGCGGATCGAGAGTAGGCAAATGCTGCTCCGTGATATACATACGACTACGCTGGAATGTTGAGATTTCTTTTTGGCCAATTAAAAAACTTTGATGTTGACTTGGGGGATTTGGATAGGAGAAGACTAGCGGAGAAAGATGCTCGCGGTTTTAGTTACGTTTATGTACGTACGGCCTTGTGACATGACTGTTATCTTTTACATAGAATATATATTTGTATGTGTATAATTATAATTTTAAGAGAACTGGATGTACAATTCAGCCACTTAGGTTTAAATTCTCGGTGACATGGATTTAGATTCTTGTTATTTAAAAATTCTTTATTTAGGATTCCTCTACCATACTTATTTTTTTTTAAAAATATTATCCAAATTTTAAGCAGACTATTCTAGGGGTGTGACTATTTTTATAATGGTTTTGCTAGTTCACACCTGGCTAAGATTTAGTTAGTGCTCCCTCACCTTTATAAACCTTACATTTGCCCCGTCATTCGTGTGCCCATATGAGCTACAATTGGATTGTAGCTCAGTTTTTTTTTCTTTGAGTTTCAAGCGGGTTGCAAAACTAAGAAAACTTTTTCAACGCAGTGCCAAGAAATATTCATGTAGTAGCCCTATGAGTTGCAAATGGATTAGCTGAGTGTTTAGATGCTCATGCAGTGCAATTCCTTTTTACGTAGTAGCCCCTATGTGTTGCAAGTAAACCGCAACCAGGTTTTTTGAGTTGCAAGTAAACCACAACCGGGTTTTTTGAGTTGCAAGTAAGCTGCAACATGCAACGGACAAAAAATTGTTCATGTAGTAAAAAATGTTAAAGTAGTAAATTGTTAATGTAGTGCAACACGATGATGATGTCAGTCGAGCTGGAAATAAGTTACTCCCCCGTTCTCAAATAAGTGTGCGGTTGGACATGGCTTAAGTCAAATTTTATTAACTTAGGCCAACTCCCCAGAAAAGAGTACCAATATTTATGACACTAAATTAATATTGCTAGATTTATCTTGACATGTAATCTCCTCCGGACGGAAAGATTGACGCGGAGCTAACACATCGCTAGCGTATAAGAAGGCACAATCCGGCGTCGCATTAAAACCGACCGGAGTAGTAGTTCAATAATATAATAATATGTCATATATGTTGATATTTTTGTGTAAAAATTTAATCAAATTCAAAAATTTCAAAAAAAATGCACTTATTCGTGGACGAAAACGGTAGAGTGAGAGTTAGACGGATCCTTTAACAAGCCCTGCATGAACCATTGAAGCAAAATAAACTAAGAAACTCATAAAGAATCAAACAGAATAACTTAATTAGCACTGGTGGTTAGCAAGCAATGAGCAACAAGGAGCTAGTGGTCA
>NC_061510.1:26338112-26546547 GCF_022539505.1 Lolium rigidum | reverse complement strand
AGGGAATCTACGCAGTGATCTTTCAGCTAAAGTAAAAGGATAAAATCCCAATACCCTATAGATAAAAAGGGAATGCAGGTAGCCTATAGCAAGGAATGGAATATATACAGAAGCAGCCAGAGAAGAAAACCAATCGAACATTCATCAGAGAAAAGCTTGAGATATGCCGATGGGTAAGAACTCAAGCTTTAAGAGGAACCAGTGCTTAATCATACGCACGACATGGCCAAATGGCTAGGCCTTGATAAGATAAGGAGGTCGATTCTCTAACATGATGTGCCCAACCAGCAGTCCTACCATATGCACCTCTTTGGGATTCTAAAAGTAAGTTGAAGTGTGTAACCTAACACAAAAAATTGTTCAGGAGAAAAGTGACTACAAAACAGGGAGTTCAGGACAACAGAGAAAGTGAAACATGCGCACTACAAATCCCTACCATATGCACCTCTATGGGCTTCTAAAGTGTTGAAGTGTGCAGCCTAGCACAGAATTGTAAGACAAAGTGCCTACAAAACAGGGAGTCCAGGACAAGCAGAGAATTGTGAAACATGCGCACCTAAATCCTACCGTATGCACCTTCTATGGGCTTTTCTAATGCTGACAGTGTGTAACCTCAGCATAGAATTGTTAAGAGCAAAAGTGAGTACAGAAACAGGGAGTCCGAGGCAACAGAGAATTGTGGAAACATGCGCATAACAGCAATGCAGACACGACAGCAAGGAAATGTAATAGACATCGACATACAAGGATTAACCTGAGCAACAGAAATCCAAGTACAACACCTTAAAAAAACGTCAGCATTTGTTGCTGTGGCAAACTGCAAATTACCATCAGCAGAGAATTCAAATACTAGCAAAAGCCATGTCGCTGGACAAACAGCACAACCTCGCAGAGTTACTCTTGCAGAATCGAAGGTGCAGAACTGAAGGTATCAACGAGCAGCCTCCTGTGCAGGTGGATGACCTAGGTCAAGCAGAGGCTCTCTTGCCAGCACGTAAGTCCTGGCGTTGAGGTTCTTCATGCTCTCGATCATCTGCTCATGGACATTAACACGGTTGGTCACCGTCGCGACGAGTGCCCTTGACGGAACTCGACCTTGGCATCCAGCTTGGAACTCTTTGACCAGGCTCATTATCCAGAGCCCGGCTTCATCGTAGGTACCGCGTTCATCTTCTCCGGGCAAGCAAGCACGCTGATATCGATGCACTGATGCGAACCGGCAATAGTTCTCGAAGATGAGCAGGCGGGCATTCTCAGAGAACTCAGCCCTCAGAGGAACAGTGATGGAGCTTCTTGGATGCGCTTTCCCAGGAAAGGACCATTCAGCATAACTTGCTCGCGACTGGCGATGAGCTCAGCCGCGCACCATCAAAGTCATACTTCACATAGAGGCGTACCGAGTAGCTCAGTGCGATGGGATCCCTGTAGCCCGTTGCCCCTGCCGGGATGACCTGACCAGCTTCTTTCAGCATGTTCCTCCTCCCTTTGTTCTACGAACAACTGCTGCAGCACAGGGCACTCTGGTGGGGAGATGGGGGCAGTTAGTCCGGACAGGCGCTGAAGGCCCATGGTCCTCGGCAGGAGAGGCCGATGATCCCGTTCCTGCCATCTCTCGTGGCAGAAGAAAGAGCGAAGAGGCTCCGAACAGCATCAGCGCCAAATCCTTGCCAGTGGAGCTGGTTCACAGGCGAGGCCGAAGAGCTGTTCGCGTCGATGATCTCCTTGAGCCGGTTCAGGCTCCTCCAGCGCAACATCCCAGTTCTGCATGAGAATTTCCGCCGCCAGCTTCCCCAGAGCGCCTGAGGCTCCGCTCGCTGTCCGCAGAGAGCGCGGTACTGGGCGAGGAAGTCGGCGGCCTCCGAGTACATCCCGCACTCGAACTGGAACTTGGCGTACTGGTACAGGGGCCTCGATCTGTCGGGCCCGATCTGGTGGCGCCTCCTGGAGGACGTGGAGGTTGTACTGCTTGTCGGCGCGGGAGCTCCTGCACGAGCTGCGGCTGGAGAGGAAGTCGACGATGGGCTTGACGGCGTCCTGTAGGGACCGGAGCCGCTCGACGACTCCGGAGCGGCGCGACCATGTCGGCGGGCACGTCGTCGGTGCCGTGGAGCGACTCTGTGGATGTCCATGGCGTAGTCGACCATGTTGGTGCCGCTGAGGAGCGAGATCTTGCCCTGCAGGATCTGCGCGTCCGCGTAGACCTTGAGCTCCTGGAGGAACCGAGGAGCGACGCCAGGTGGCGGTCCATGTGCGCCACCATGCGCGCCGTCAGGTCGTACTCCGCCATGGCTGCCGTCTCCGCCGCGAAGGGTCGAGAGAGAAGGCCAGGGTTTCAGGGTTCGACGGGTGGCGGCTCGGGCGAGGAAGAGAGCTAGGGTTTTCAGGGTCCCGGATGGGATAAGGTGCGAGAAATATAGCGGACTCCTTCCGGAAAGTTGGGCCCTGGCCCACCATTGGATTACTAAAATACCAAAGCTGGCCTGTCAAACTATTGTACATGGCTAAACACCAGTGTATAGCATTTTTAAATTATTTAACATCCTTAGCTGTATTTTTTATCTAAAGAGGTGGCTAAACAACATAAAAGAACGGTAGCAGCATTTTGGAAACATTTATTTAATTAAAAAATATGTTTATGCAGTAGATTCTCGCAGAAATAATTACCCTAATGCTATACAGCATGAACGCCGCAATTGCCTACAAATTGTCCGTCAACCATCACGCTCGTGTGTTCGTAGGAAAAGTCACGAGTTTAAATGTGTCAGAAAAATATATGTACAACATTAAAATAAATAAATCATCAACATGCATTTTTAAGCACCGGTCTCACCGTAGCTTCCGCTTACGAATTCATCTTGTCGATGGCACATCGACGTTAGATTCATGAACCATCCCCATGATATATCGTCTTCTCTAGGGTCAACTTAGAGGAGAACCTGAAATCGAAGCTTATCCTCACGCTTCACACATGGCGACGAGCTTTGTGGCCTCCCCATGTCCAACCACATGGAGGAGAATGTGGAGCAGAGCAAGATGGCCAGAGGAGCAGCTAATCTAGTAGGATCAATAGGGGATCGTCATCTCCCGTGGAAAGCATGGCCGCTGACCCCTCCTCGCACCGACACCACCGTGAGAATACGCCGATGTCGCGGCGCAGAAAGGAGAGGTTGAACGGCGCTCGACCGCGCGGGCTCCTGACACAACTCGCACGACCGCCACTAATGCAGCAATGCCCAATCCGGTGACACCAGCCCATCCCATAGCTTTCATTGGAGTAGGAGGAGAATATCCACGACATGCGGTCCAATCACTTCGGGGCTCAGGTGAACCAGCTCTGTCGTCGCTGATTAGTCAAAGACCATGATAGCAATACTCGGCGGTCGATGATAGAGGTTGGTGATATTTTCATGTTTTGTATATGTTGTTTTAATCAAGTTACAAGTGTCTATCGTGTTTATTGTATACCGCAGGGGTTTCACCAGCGCTGTGAACTTGTTTCTACATGTTGATGCGTTGAGCATATAAGTTGGATAAGTTGGGGTTTTTTGTTACAAATGATGGCACACTTTACCAACGTTTTGTTGGAAACAAATGGAATCATTTTTCTATGTTGTTGCTTTTTCCTACATTGCACGTTCACAATGTTACACCATATTTTCTCAACTTCTACACACCATGCGTAAAATGCTGGGAAGCGATGTTACATACAACAATAATTGTTGGGCTCGAGGTTTTTCCTAAGATATCAAAGAAAAATGTTTCAAACATTCTATATTCAGATTGAGAACATTTCAATAACTTTTAAAATCCATGTTTTCAAACCTTTCAAATCTGGTTTCTTCCAAAGTTTAGGCATTTGAATGGACCAAAGTATGTGTCATATCATCACAAATGTTCCTGATCCATGGCAACCGTATCATCCATTATCCAAAAGCATAGGTGGTGGGAGGCATTTTTTAAATAAAATGTGCTTTCATTATAGTCAAACATTTTAATTGCCACAATACAAGCAACAAGAGTTTATCATCACCTTTCTGCATAAATCGAACGCACAGTGGTGCAAGTAAGGAACAATTATAAGCAAATACAAGCACTAGCGCATCCAGTGTAGCTGATGGGTTGATTGTGCCCTGTAATGTGATGAAACTGAGCTAGATGGAAGTACAGTAATGGCCTTGAGTGAGCTGAAGCTGGAGGCTAAGGACTCCTTTGATTCATAGCACACGAATAAGTATAGAATAGAAAAATCGTAGGATTGAGATGTCCCGCCTAATTGAATCATATGGAAGATGGAATGTGTTTGATTGCATTGAGAAGATTTTTTCACGAAGTCATGACCAAATATTTTTTCTTACAAAATTTAGGCTACAAGATTACTATAGAATTATTTACTAATGACATGTCATATATGAATCAAACAACATGTATAGAAATTTTCGTATAAGATCTAAATTCGCATAATTTCTACACGAGATTAATCAAAGGAGCCCTAAGGATTGGGCACAACTGACTTGGGCGCGGCACATCAAACCATAGTTTTCGAGCAAAACATTCCGGCGACAGAGCACACGTGGCAGCATGGAGCCGTTTGACACCAGCGTCACGGGCGACTTGCAACGCTAACTTTAGCCGTCGTCAGTAGTAGCAGATATTCAGATGTGTTCAAGCAGAGCGAAGTTAGATCCTCGCTATAACATCTTTAGACACGGGGATGCTATGCTAACTAATTTCACTTATCCTCACGTCATCAGCTCAGGTGTATATGTACAGAAGAGTCGGGGAAAGATCAAAAGGAAAAGAAGAGGGAAAAATTCAGCAGCAGAAGTTGCCGAGGGGTCAGGATTCAGGACCCTATAGTCAGTAAACTAATCTCTGCTAGTGTTGTGGTCGTGCGCTGAAACCCCAGCCAAAACGAGGAGGCAGCTTCTTCTTTGGCTCTGTTGCACAAGTTTGTTTACTCGGCTCGCACTTTCACCTCCACTCCTGCGTGTCGCAAGGAAAGCAGCCCTCTTGCGCGATGTCCGTGATCTGTACCCCGGTGTCGTAGACCTCGCCGGCGCGCCACCGGCGAGGCAGCACCTCCTTGTCGGCCCAGACTCCACTTCCCGTCGTACCCGCCGGTGACGACGACCCTGAACTGCAGCGGCCCCGGCGGCGCCATGCTCGTGCTCCACGCCGGGCCGTGGTCCCGTGTCATGAACTTCCAGTTCGACGAACCAACCTGGATCATCACAAATTAGATTCAGTAACAAGCACCGATAGGCGATATACACATGTGGACACTCGTCTGTCAGAACGAGACTCTACAAATTGATCGATTTATGGGAGAAAGGTGAGTGTTTCTTGTGTTTACCTGCGCGACGTCGACGGCGACGATGTCGGTCTGGCCGCCCTGGTAGAGGAACCTGACGGCGAGCTGGTTGGGCGCGCGGCTGGTGTCCTCCACCCTCACCGCGAGGTTCTTCCCCTCGTGCTCGCACGGCACCCCTGCACATGCGCAGCGCCGACGAATTAATTTGAGCCTAGATTTTCCAAGTCCAAGTCCTAGGAGCAGCTACCCCTAAAGACAAACCGTGTCCTGTACTTACGACGGCACGTTCTGCGGCGACTATTTGGATTTTTTTTCGTACAGCTGCCGGCGGTGAACGGGGTAAAAAAAGAAGCGATTGGTGAAAAAAGGAGAAGAAGGGATTTTTACTTTACCTCTTGTACTCGACGTCGACGGCGCGGAGCCTGGCGAGCCGCTTGGCCACGCCGGGGCGGGCCATGGCGGCGAACGCCGGGCTGCTCAGCACGAGGTCCGTGCGGTTCGACTTGGTCCTGGCGCGGTCGGTGATGACGACCCTGGCGCCGGCCGCGCTGCAGAGCTTCTTGTCCTTGCACCGTACTCTGGAAGCACGCGCCGCATCCGACGCTATGACAGATTTCTGAACATAACTGCATGTCATTTTCTAGTGTATTTAAGAGAACATAATGACACATCAGTTTGGTCTGTACCAAGTATTGTTGTAGAACAAGTACAGTCATACAGGGCTACTAATCCATCGGTATAATGTGCAGAAATATGATACAGGGCCAGATTACATAACGTGTTGTAACTGATTAGGTGAAACATAAGGTACTGCAATGTTACTGCCATTCTGAATCAAACTTAAACTGAACCAGAACCTCTCCATTCACTAAAGCTACTACCCATATCTCATATAGAATATTATATGACCACGTAGCACAACAGTAACTAATAACAGGAACTCAATTATATGATTATGAGTATATAATAGGTATATGTTATGATGCAAAAAAAGCCTTGCTATTTCTGCTAGTTTATGTTTGTGTAAATTTAATTTAATCGTATACACATATAGATGACAAAAGAGAAAGCAATTTGGGATGTGGAAGCTAATGCTATATTTTGCAAACTTTGTGTGATTGAGAAAGAAAAGGGAAATAGGAATCTGAAGTTTCTGAGTCCCGTTGGTTACAAAACCTTGCTGAGGTTTTTTTAGAGAAACAAAGAGAGATTATAACAAACAACGATTCTTAAATATTTGTATACATACGTGTCATTTCGATGAAATCCCGACAGGAAGCAATAACATACATTTTATAAATGAAGACATAACATACATTTTACATTAATTACGATCCGTAAAGCTGCCCAAACAAAGCAAAGTAAACAAACAGATAGATTCGATTCTCGCATCCAACAAATAGGGTAAACAAATAGACTCGCTTCGATTCTCGAAATCAAGAATCACAAACTGATTATCATGAATCGTGGATTGACAAAGAGATCTCAGAATCCAAAGCCCAAACAAAGGGGATTTTAGAGGTTCCGATCCCACAATTTTTGGTTCCGGTCCCATATTTTTAGTTCCGTCCGTTTGGTTCCGTCTAATTATCACCGTTAGATCAGGGTGAATGGATGGTTATTAAAAATGCCAACCACCATAAAACTTGTATTATTGGAAATGTCATAGTAACTATTCTTAACAAATCTAAATAATTCAAAAATAATATCACAAATGTGATATTTTACCTCATATAATTTTTGTGGGAGAATTTAAAATTTCTATTATATATAACACCATAAATTTTATAACATCGAGAGCTAACCTGTCAAAGATGATGCCCTCGAATTTGCGAGGGCCACCTTGCTAGTGAATCAAACAACATGTATAGACATTTTCGTATAAGATCTAAATCATGCATAATTTCTACACAGATGAATCAAAGGAGCCCTAACGATTGGGTACAACTGACTTGGGCGCGGCACATCAAACTTTACAAACTTTTTTCACGAGAACACCAATATTTGGGGTAATTATATCACAAAACACATAAAACTCTACTAATCCGGCTTGACAAGTAATTAGTTGACTCTAGTTATCTAGAGTGGCACCCAATTATCTGTACTCTCTCTCCTGAGCATGTTTGTGTGACAATATGATAATATTTGTTACACAATAATATTTGCTACACACCTGCTGTTGTCCGAGCCACCTCCTCCTCTTCCCCTCACCTCGCCGCTGCAGAGAGAGTGGCACCCAATTGTCATATTGTCACACCAACATGCTCAGGAGAGAGAGTACGTATAATTGGGTGTCACTCAAGATAATTACCGCCAACTAATTACTTGTCAAGCCGGACTAGTAGAGATTTATGTGTTTTGTGATACAATTACCCCAAATGTTGGTGTTCGTGAAAAAAATTCTAGAGTTGTGGTTTTGCGATAAAATTTCCTCAACTAGCGGTGCTAAGTGATAAAACCTCAACCATAGTTTTGGAGCAAAGCATTCCGGCGACAGAGCACACGGCAGCATGGAGCCGTTTGACAGCAGCGTCACGGCGACTTGCAACGCTAACTTTAGCCGTCGTCGAGTAGCAACCTATTCGGATGTGTTCAAGCGTGCGAGCCGCATCCTCGCTATGCGTTGTTGTTTTTTCCTACATTGACACGTTCACAATGTTACAACATATTTTCTCAACTTTTAGACACCTCAGGTAAAATGCTGCAAGCGGTGTTACATACACATTAATTGTTGGGCTCGGGGGGTTTTCTAAGATATCAAAGAAAAATGTTTCAAACATTCTATATTCAGATTGAGAACATTTCAATAACTTTTTTTGAAATCGAGGGCAAAAGCTTTGCCTTGTTTATTAATTAAGAAGAAGGTGCCCAGTTTTTAGGAGAAAACCGGGCAAAAACCTACAACCACACGGCCAAGCCCACACAAGCAACACTTACACACACCCTCAACCAAGTCTAACAAGAGACCCGAACAACAAAACCCCACGCACTCAAGCGAACACAAGAGACCACAATGTGACCCGTACAAACACTCACTACCCAACACTCCAGACACCGCACAAAGACCGGCCGTGACATTGGGGGGGCCATCAAACAACTGTGGATCCAGGGTATGCAGTAGCCAACGTGGCAAGAAAGTCACACACCTCTGTGGCAACGATGGCACCGGGCACCGTAGGCAGCAACCCTGACATAGCAACTCCATCACCAAATGGGGCTGCAAGCCTGTCGACCGCAACGTCAACAACATCACTCTTCTCGGAACCAAGAGCCCGACTCGAGCGGAGAGGCCACAACCAAGATCTCGTGCAAATCATTCCTCGCTTCCTTGGCACAAGGAGGCATAACCACAACATCACACAAAAAGGTTAGGCATTTCAGTAACTTTTCAAATCCAAGTTTTCAAACCTTCCAAATCTAGTTTCTCCCAAAGGTTAGGCATTTGAATGGACCAAAGTATGTGTCATATCGTCATAAATGTTCCTGATATTGGCAACAATATCATCCATTATCCAAAAGCATAGGTGATGGGAGGCATTTTTTTAAATAAAATGTGCTATTGTTATAGTCAAACATTTTAATTGCCACAATACAAGCAACAATAGTTTATCATCAGCTTCTGCATAAATTGAATGCACAGTGGTGCAAGTAAGGAACAAATATAAGCAAATACAAGCACTAGCATACAGTGTGCTGATGGGTTGATTGTGCCTTGTAATGTGATGCAACTGAGCTATATGGAAGTACAATATTGGCCTTAAGTGAGCTGAAGCTGGAGGTTAAGGGTTCTTTGATTCATAGCATATGAATAGTATAGGAATAGGAAAATCATAGGTTTGGGATGTCCTGCCTAATTGAATTCTATGAAAAGATGGAGTGTGATTGTATCAAAAATGTTTTCACGCATCATGACCTGATGTTTTTTTCTTACAGAATTTAGGCTACAAGATTACTATAGGATTAGTTACTATTGTATATGTCATATGAATCAAACAACATGTATAGATATAAGATCTAAATCCTGCATAGATTAATCAAAGGAGCCCCAAGGATTGGGCACAACTGATTTCGGCCCGGCACATCAAACCATAGTTTTGGAGCAAAACATTTCGTCGACAGAGCACACGGCAGCATGGAGCCGTTTACGCTAACTTTAGCCGTCGTCAGAGTAGAAGATATTCAGATGTGTTCAAGCAGGCGAAGCTAGATCCTCGCTGTAACATCTTTAGACACGGGGATGCTATGCTACTAATTACTTATCCTCGCGTCATCAGCTCATGTATATGTACAGAAGAGTCGGGGAAACATCAAAAGGGAGAAGAACAGGGAAAATTCAGCAGCAGAAGTTGCCGAGGGGCCCTACGAGTCAGTAAACTAATCTCTGCTAGTGTTGTGGTCGTGCGCTGAAACCCCAGCCAAAACGAGGAGGCAGCTTCTTCTTTGGCCTTCGCTCAGCTCAGCTCTCATGGTTGTTTACTCGGCTCTCACTTTCACCTCCACTCCTGCGTGTCGCAGGGAAAGCAGCCCTCTTGCGCGATGTCCGTGATCTGCACCCCGGTGTCGTAGACCTCGCCGGCGCGCCACCGGCGAGGCAGCACCTCCTTGTCGGCCCACACCCACTTCCCGTCGTACCCGCCGGTCACCACCACCCTGAACTGCAGCGGCCCCGGCGGCGCCATGCTCGTGCTCCACGCCGGGCCGTGGTCGCGCGTCATGAACTTCCAGTTCGACGAACCGACCTGCATCATCATCACAAACAAGATTCAGATACAAGCACTGATCGGTACTCTCATCTGTCACAGAGCGACTCTGCAAATTGATCGATTTATGGGAGGAAGATGGGTGTTGCTTCTGTTTACCTGCGCGACGTCGACGGCGACGATGTCGGTCTGGCCGCCCTGGTAGAGGAACCTGACGGCGAGCTGGTTGGGCGCGCGGCTGGTGTCCTCCACCCGCACCGCGAGGTTCTTCCCCTCGTGCTCGCACGGCACCCTGCACATGCGCAGCGCCGACGAATTAATTTGAGCCTAGATTTTCCAAGTCCAAGTCCTGGGAGCAGCTACCCCTAAATACAAATCGCGCCCTGTACTTGGCATGGCACGTTCTGCGGCGACTATTTGCGTTTTTTTCTTCCTTACAGCGGCCGGCGGTGAAAGAAGGCACATGGCGCGGTTGGCGAAAAAATGGAGAAGAAGGGATTTTTACTGTACCTCTTGTACTCGACGTCGACGGCGCGGAGCCTGGCGAGCCGCTTGGCGACGCCGGGGCGGGCCATGGCGGCGAACGCCGGGCTGCTTAGCACGAGGTCCGTGCGGTTCGACTTGGTCCTGGCGCGGTCGGTGACGACGACCCTGGCGCCGGCCGCGGTGCAGAGCTTCTTGTCCTTGCAGCGTACCTGGAAGCACGCGCCGCAGCCGACGCCGCCGCGGTACAGCGCCGGGCCCGCCGCGGCGAGCAGGCCGCCGTTGAGGGACGCAGCCGCCGTGCCGTACCCGCAAGAACCGGCTGCAATCAATCAACAGGCGAACAAACCAAGCAGTCAGAATCACACGCACGCTCTGCAGCTCGCGCGCGCAGACCGGTAGGTAGGCAGAGACATGAAACAGAGCAGTACCGGCGAGGGTGAGCGAGGAGGTGTAGTATGCGGCTTTGGAGTGGCGCACGCAGCGGTCGCAGGCGGAGGCGAGCGAGAGGAGCGAGAGCAGGAGGAGAATGGAGGAGGAGAGGACAGAGACGGCCATCTTGGTTATCTTTTCTTCCGCGAGGAGTAGTGGTTGGTTTGCTTGCTTGAAGTTGAGAGGAGCTGAGAGAGGAAGACGATCCTTGTGCCTGACGAGTGCTTATATACACTACAAGAGCACGACCCATATCCTCTGCACTAGAGCTCACGCAAAAACAGAGGCGATTTACAAAAAAAATAACCCAAAAGTGAAAGAAAACACGACTAACCCTCCGGCGAAACTATTTCACCAATCTAACCCTTTGTGTGGCGCCCTCCCACGGGCGCCACACATGCCCATGTGGCTCCCCTCCTCGCCGGCGCCACACACCCGAGCCCGACGTGGCGCCATCGACGCCGGAGCCGGTGCGCCCATCCGACGTGGCAGCATGTGTGGCGCCCCTCCCAGCGGCGCCACACATCCACTTGTAATCCCCCAAAACATACTGTGAGACAATTCCTTCCGGGACTTAGCCGTTTTGCGAGGCTCGATGTGTGGCGCCGATGTCAGGGGCGCCACACTAACCCGTGTGGCGCCGATGCCACGGCGCCACACATCCACTTAAGTGTGGCGCCCGCGCCCGCGCCCAGCCCGACCCTTCTTTCTTCTTTCTCTTCCTCTCTCCTTCTCCTCCCCAACCGCCGCCGCCGCACGCCTCCCTCGGCCCCCCGACCAAATCAACCAAGGAATCATCGGATCTATCCGGCCAACTCCTTCCTCCTCCATTCCTCAAGGTATTCCCCTTCGATTCCTCTCGATTCATCCAATAATGTTGGTGGATTTGGTAGATTTGGGTATGAACCCTAGATTTGGTAGATTTCTTGGATTTGGATATGTAGAAATTTATGTTGGTGGAACCTACATTGTAGTATATGTGTTTGAACCAAAGATTTGTTGGAGCCCTAGATATGAAATTTTACATGTATGTGTTGAAATCCTATGTATGTATGTGTTGAAATGTGTAATATTTGCCTAGCAAATGCATTCAAATTTGTTACATATGCCTAGCAAATGCCTATTCAAACTTGTTGCACTCAAATGTGTGTATGTATGGGTGATTCGAAAGTTAGATATATTGTCTTATATATGTATGTATGTGGTGAAAGGCAAAATTGGAGCTTAGCAAATGCCTATTCTATTGTCTAACATATGTCTATTATGTGCCTAGGAATGGTATGTCTTACGAAATTCATATGTGTGATGTATTTGGATATGAACTCTCATGTATTTGGATATTTTCATGTATGTGTTGCTCATTTTTGTTAGTGGAATGACTCATAACATGGTTGTGTAAACATGTAGGATGGTGTGGCTTCTGGATGAAGAGTACGACAGGGAGCACCGGGCTGTTCATATGACGGAGAGGGAACGGATCTTCACCCTTTGAAGATTCGTTACCATGGCACAACGGATATACCTTATGACGAGAGGTACACGGAGTTCATCCGGCCTACCGGTCTTATGCCGTTCATATCCCTTGTAAGCCGTGGGGGCCACACATGAACCCCTCGGCACTCACCGCCCTTGTCGACCGGTGGAGGCCGGAGACTCACACCTTCCACTTGAGGGCCGGCGAGATGGCCCCTACTCTCCAGGATGTTTCCATGATCCTTGCACTACCTATTCAGTGGCGAGCCACTCGTGTATGAACACAACTTCGATGGGTGGCGCCGGCAGATGGAGGGGCTTATTGGCGGGGCTCCTCCGCTGCCAACGAGAACCAAAGAAGAGAGTTCCCGCCGGCGCGTCTTTCGAATGGATCGGGACTAACTTTGGAGAATGCCCGATAGAGGCCGACGAGGACACTCGGAGGACGTACGCCCGCGTGTACTTATGGTACATGATTTCGAGGACTCTCTTTCCGGCCGGTGGGGGTAAGCTGGCCCATTGGTGTTGGCTGAAGGCGCTTACGGTGTTGGACGACCGGTGGAGTTGGGGAACAAGCGGCACTTGCCTACCTCTACCGGCAGGTGATGATTTGTTGTATGTACTATTTCCCTATAGTAGTGCGCTAGACAAAGAAGTAACCAAATATCTTATGTACGCAGTTGACGAAGCTTATCGCAGGGACCGGGAGCAGGGGCCGGGAGCGGCGGTATTGGTGGATGCATGCTCTTACTTTCCGTATGGAGCTGGGACCGCCTATCGGTTAGGCGTCCCGGGGTACTCAACGAGACGCCATGGCCTCATCACCCTCACTTTCCTCGATCGGGAGCCCACTTGGGCATACCTTTGGGACAATGTCTCGGAGATGACGAGCGATCCAATGGTCATGTACGGGCAGTACACTACGGAGTTGGACACTCTTACCGTTGAGCAGGTAACCGATCACCTGCGGAGTTGCAATCCTAGTTTTGATTGATTCTACTTGGCATGTTCTAAATAATTGTATGTCTGCAGGTGGAATGGGAGCCATATGGTAGCTACTACCATATTGGCGCGGGGATGGCTGACCTGAACCACAAGTGCACGGAGGAGGCGCGGTTCTAGCGTATGCGCTGCCCACTCATATGCATGTGGCTTGTTGAACACCACCAGCCGCAAAGAGTGATGAGACAGTTTGGGTTGTATCGTGAGTGCCCACCAATGTGGCAAGACACGGACAAGGCGCTTCATAGGTAAACTTCTGGAATCATGCGATGGAAGATTCTTGATAGAAGAGGTACAAACTAACTTGTTGATTCTTGCAGGCTTGATAGGCAGCGGCGAGAGGAAGATCACAAATTGGCCGAGTCCATCATAGCGGCCACATCGCAGCGTTCCAACACCGCTTGGAAGCGGCACGGAATGCTAGCCCCGAGCGCGATTGTGCCTCACGACTTCACCGCTTTCAACAACTACCTCGAGTGGTTCCATCGGAACACGCGTATCGAGTTAGTGAAGCGCGCGTATCGTGAGGAGATCTTGGACGACCCCATCCGGTTCGATGAGGTTGGGCAAAGCCGGCCACGACACTTTTGCTCGCGAGAGGAAGATCGACTTCTATTGCTTCCGAGCTGAACTTCGTGGTAATGGATTCTCTCACTAACTAGTACATCATCTAGATTGCCATGTGCTCGCTTAAATTGTGTATGCTATGTTTGTCACAGCGGGAGGAGATCCAAAAACAGTCGAGGAGTGCGAGGTTATGTGGGAGCGAGAGCGGGGAGAGATGAAAAGCATGTCGGACCGTTGCGGAATTTCATTAAGGTATGATCACCAACTTTGAATGTACACTATTATGTTCTGGTGGCTTTGTAACCATGAGTTCCATGAC
The DNA here is from genome assembly GCF_022539505.1 of Lolium rigidum. Taxonomy (NCBI): domain Eukaryota; kingdom Viridiplantae; phylum Streptophyta; class Magnoliopsida; order Poales; family Poaceae; genus Lolium; species Lolium rigidum. Next base: position 26,532,260 of record NC_061510.1, on the reverse strand, counting down.
GCAGAACAACGCACGAAAGATGCGGCGGTTAGCGAACTTGCTAGGTTGCCGCGAAGGCGAAATCCCTACATCCTCCTCTTCCGAAGAACAGGTATGGACTATTTTGTTGCTCGTGAAACATGTTCTTACTAATTTCAACTTTTGTAATCTCATGTGTTCATGTTTGTGAAGATTCCTCCGAGGACGACCTAATTCCGAGTCAAGGCATACTTCCGAAGCGTACCTCCAAGCAACGGTCAGCTTACCGGTTGAAGCCAAGGGGCAAGCCTCCAAACCGGTACACTCCGGAAGATTATGTCAACCGAGGAAAGAAGGTTGTCATTGAGGAGGATGACGGGCCGCCGCGGAGATCAGCTATGTCGAGGATGAGGAACGACGAGCCGTTCTCTTCAGATGAGGAGGAGGAGGAGGAGGAGGAGGAGCAGGAGCAGCAGCAACAACAGCCAAGGCAGCGGACGAAGAGGATGGCCGTCCGGAAGCAGCCCACGAGGACGGCACGTCGAGGACGCTACTAGGATGTGCTACGTGTTGTTCTGAACTCTATATTCATAAGTATCGATTTGTGAACCCTATGTCATTTCGAACCATGGTCCGTAATGCTACTTGTTGTTTGAATCTACGTGCTACAATGTGACCTATGAAGTGTTATATGTGTATGTCATGAAATTGCTACTTGTTGTGTCCAATGTTGTACTCGTAATCTGTTGGAGTTTGGTAGGATTTTTCATGTTTTCAACACAAGTCCATGTGTGGCGGCCTTCCCACCGGCGCCACAAGTGCTAGTGTGGCGCCCGTGGCATCGGCGCCACACATGCCAACTTATATGAACTATTGGGTCCAAAACATCCGGGGGCTCCGGACGATAAGTCCTTAGCCGTTTCACGAGCCTCTATGTGTGGCGCCCGTGGCGTCGGCGCCACACGGCCGGGTGTGGCGCCCGTGGCATCGGCGCCACACATCGAGCCTCGCAAAACGGCTAAGTCCCGAGGAATTGTCTCACACAGTATGTTTTGGGGGATTACAAGTGCATGTGTGGCGCCGTTGGGAGGGGCGCCACACATGCTGCCACGTCGGATGGGCGCACCAGCTCAGCGGCGAGGGCGCCACGTCGGCTGGGTGTGTTGCGCCGGCAGGAGGGGAGCCACATGGGCATGTGTGGCGCCCGTGGGAGGAGCGCCACACAAAAGGGTTAGATTGGTGAAATAGTTTCGCCGGAGGATCAGTCTGTGCTTTTCTTCCACTTTTGGGTTATTTTTGTGTAAATCGCCAAAAACAGAGTGGGTTCACACGCACGCACGCATCAAGCCAAGCACGCTCACTACCTACTAGACGTCGTAACTGTATATTACTGTAGTACACGTGTATGCAGAATGATTGGTGGCAGTACCAGAGATGGTGGTAGCTCGAGGAGGGAGTGCGTAGAGGCTGATGATACAGATGGACGGTGACCGGAGAATACTACACCGTGACATCGGCTCCGCAACAAGCCGGGATGCCGATGCCACCGCCAGCACGGTTGCCGGCCGGGGCTACACCCTCTACCTGGTGGCGGTGCAAGGAATCGGAGGTAAAAAAATGGAAGAGAAAGATAAGGAATGGCATTGCCATGCCATGCCACCGTGCGCTGTGTGCGCGGCGCGCGGAAAGACGGGTCTGGGCTTCCGAGCAGAGGACTACTGCGTCGAAGCGGCCATGGTTGGCTGCTTGCGCCGGAGAATCAAACGTGATCCTCATCCGCCCATTCCCATGGCCCTGTCTCTCTGTATCTGTATCCGCTAGGCATGGGTGGCTCTCGGAGATTTGGAGGTAAATCGGCTGCGGTCGCTGTCCATGTCACGTACATTCAGCGCCTCATGCATGCATGCTATACTCTCACCATTTTTGCATATCTTAAATGGCTTGTGCTTCCATATATTGAAATGTTTTCTTAAGCAAAACACGAGGACAACGAGATTACACGATACCACTTCGGGATTACATGTAGGAGGTTTGACATTAAATGGTACCACGATATCCTTCCCGTGTTACACTTTTTGAGAATTGGGGTCTATGGAAACGTAAAATTTTCATTTTTATGAGTCGGATACGAGAATGAACCTTTCTCCGTTTGGTTCGGGCACTAGACCTAGCCTCCCTGGGGCATTTTTTCCACTATCACCTGCCCGAGGACAACTACATTCACGATACCAGTTTGGGATTAGACGTAGGAGGTTTGACATTAAACGATACCATGATATTCTTTCGGGATTTACACTTTTTGAGACTTGGGGTCTATGAAAACACAAGCCATTATGAATATTAAATATGTCTATTTTCATTTTTATGAGTCGGGTACGAGAATGACCCTTTCTTCGTTTGGTTCGGGCATTAGACCTAGCCTCCCTGGGGCATTTATTCATTATCACGTGCGCCGATGCGATAACGTCCCGTCAATAAACTTTTCATCGGCTTCCAGTGCAACTACGCGCGTGCTAGCTCGATTCTCGCGTACCAGCCCGGTCGTTCCCGCATAGCCGTGGCTAAAAGAGGGACAACGCCGACCACAGTGTCCATGCAAACACTAGCTAGCACCAATGGCAGACCACAAGCAGACCCGGAGTCACTCGAGCGAGATGGGGACGAGACGGTGCTCGCGGCCGTCACATCAAAGTTGGTCGGGCGGAGAGGGAGGCGGTTCATGGCGAGTAGTATGTGGCAACAACTTAGATGATTGTTGAGGCAGTGGTGCTAAGGCCGGAGGCCGATACCTGACAAAGGACAAACTATGCTAGCTGGGGCATATGCGACACTGGCTTAGTTGCAGACCTGGCGGGCGAAGATAGCAATGCAACAATAGCTTGTGGCTGACGCGTGGTTGGACATTGACCTTGATGATGAGGGCGACACACCGGACACGACGAGGATGCTCGCCAGCTAGAAGTATTGCCATCCAATGGTCCCTAGCAGGGGTGGAGCTATAGTGTACTCACCGGTGTCACTTGACACCGCCCCCTAGGACACATTCCCTTGTAGCTATAGTGCATAAGAAATAATGACACCATCAAAAATAGTTGTAAGCTTGTGTTGCTTGTTGTTTTGACACCAGTGACTATTATTCTAGAAGATTTGCCCCTGGTCCCTAGCGTTGACCCATCGCGTGCACATGCATTGCTGGTTGAGGCGGGGCGTAGCCGGCGGCCGCGGGTGGACCAGTAGATGTATCCGGTCGACGCGATGATGGTGTAGGTGTAGGAGGTGGAAGGATGGGCGTCGTTACTGCGACATGCATGAGATCTTGTCCGAGGCCGGGTTCCCGCGCCGACGCAACGACCTAGAGCACGGCGTGTGCATAGCGCGAGTTTTGCGGCTCGCATTGGCCTCCGACGGTGTCCGCCCCTCCGGCCACACTAGGGACAGTAGGCTGCGCAAAAGCATAGCCCGACAATGCTAGGGCGCGCGGCAACGAGTATATGCGGTCCTCCTAGTTTAGGTTAACCCTCTCTAAGATATGTCACTTTTGGCCAAGTTTTAAAACCCCCAAACTGTAATTTCTGAATTTATGGTGGTCCGCAGGCCATGGCAAGGTGGAAAGAAGAAGACGGTCCGCATGTGTCAACACAGATGTATTTCTAAACCTAAATTTTTGTTAGGAATGGATCTGCGGATCAAAATGGTTGGATCGCTGGAGACATCAATCGGCCGTGAATGATCGCTTGATGCATGGTAGATTTTGTGAGGACGACGTTCAGTTCCCCCACACCCTACGTGTCGTCGAGCTGGAGCGTTGGAGTGTATGATTTCCATAAGCGATACGCCTGTGTGTTGCTAGCCTGCTACGAGGGTTCAGCGTGCGTGCTTCTTTGTGTTTTAGTGGTGTCAACTGTATCTTTGCCAGGAGTTATGATCGATGTGAGGTGACGAAACCGCGACTGATTGTGATATGATAGGGACATGGAAGCTACGATTTCTCAATAGCACGATAAATCACATTGATCTTCTGTGCACGCTTCCTATTTATGACTGATGTTCCGTCATATACATACGACTACACGGGAATATTGAGTTATCAGCACGTACTACTGGCCAATTATGAAACTCGTTGTTGACTCGTTGATTTAATTGGATAGGCCGAGACTAGCAGAGAAAGATGGTTGTGACTTGTGAATCTGGGGGGAACTCATCACGGTTTTAGTTAGGACTCTTACTAGTACGGCTTTGTGGAATAATAATGTTATTTCTTCTCTATAAAATTGTGTGTTCACAATTATATGCCACAGCTGGGACCGTTCTGAAGATGTGTTGATTTTATAACATTTTTGCTAGCTCTCGGCTAACTGAAAAATAGTTCAGCGTCGGCCAACCTCTCGTCACGTCAGGTCGTGTCTCAAGATTTTGTGCAACCTTATTATTAACTCATTCCTTTTCTTTCTTACACACGACCGAATGAATCGCGAGAGGTGAGGCGGAAACCCTTGTGCAGTGACATTGACGATGCATCGAACCCACAGGGATGGCCAAGGATGATGGTGGACTGACGGAGGACAAGCTTAAGGCAAGGCAGTGCGGCGAGTCATTGCGGTAGTGCGCTGGCCATGGACGGGAAGGATAGCGGTTAGCCGACGGTGTTTGCGGGAGCTCACTAGAGGAGAAGAAGAACGCCATGGGAAGGCAGCACTAACATGGACGGAGAGCTAGCTTGGTTCTTGGTCACATGAGACCTAGGCGCATAAACACGCCTGAACCACTGAAACAAAATAAATTAAGAAACTCACAATAAATGGGAAGGGTGTTTCTGCACCGGGTGCATATGCACCCATTATTTGAAATGCATTTTAAACATATTTAAAAATATCAAAAAAATATAATAAAAAATGTCACATGTATGTCTTGACATATTACATGCTCATAAAGTTGTTTTAGCAAAAACCGACATGTTTTGTGCCCTGTGTAAAAAAGAAAAAATTTGGTACTAAATCAATCCATTTCTCGTGACATTTTTTTTTTGTCTTTTTGCACAGGACACAAACATATCGGTTTTATGTGAAACTTTACATGCGCACATAGAAAATATCACTCTACATATAATATTTTTTACCAAATTATTAACTTTTTAAAATATGTTTTTTTCATATGCATCCGGGATTAGTTTTGAGTTTCCAACAATAAAGAATCAAACAAAAAAACTTAATTAGTGCTAGTGGTTAGCAAGCAATGAGCAACAACGAGCTAGTGGTCACCTAGCTAGCCTGCGAAGGCCGGTGAGCTTCCCTTGTTGGAGAGCGTTGGATTTATGCCGTCTCTGGTCCTGCCCTCCTGTCGTCATTCTGAATCGATTGCCCTTGATTAGTCATGCGATTTGCTCATACAAAATAAATAGTACATTATCCCAACGTCGACAGACCAAGGATTGATTAGAATGGACGGTGGTGCCGCATGCCGTATTGATTTCGTGCACGATGCTGGGGTTGGTGAAAGGCGTCGAGCTCGATATTTCTACCTGGATCGATCAGTCATCTCTGTCCATTAACTTTTGAACGAGGTTAAGTTTAGTCCAAATAAGACACTTTAACTTTCTCCTCCGGCCATGTCCGTCCATGTCGCTCCGTTTTGCATGACCCTTGAGGCTCAAGATTTTGAGCAGCGTTGCCATCACCGGCACCATCATTTTGACGCAGATTTTGACAGGTTTCGGTGGGTGCGCAGATGTTGGTTCTGTCACACAGATCCACGGTGTTTACCGACGATCGCCGGAGGATTCCAATGCTGATTTGGTGACTTGTCTTCACAAGTTGTTCCATACATATTTGTTACTAGCTCATGCTTTTCATTCACATATCATCTTCAGTGAAGCCGAGAGGACACCAGTTTTTTTCTTGCAAAGCAGGAGTTAGCACAGTTGAAGCACATCGTATTGATGCCTTCTAACAGGATTATTTTGTGTATGTATTGCATTATTTAGTGGAAAAGGTTTGCGATCGATCGAAAAAAGCAGAGGATAGACGAGACAAGAAATGAAGTTAAAATAATAGGAGGGGATGGGCTCCAAGGCTTACGTTCGATTTGGGGAGCGTGCGCAGAAAGGGAGACAAGAGTTGAATGGAATGGATATGTGAGTGGGGGTGGGGAAGATCAAGATAGGAATGAACACAACGGGAGTGGCGGCTGCCTTTGCATTATGTGGAGAGAAAGCATATCACGTACAGCAGCAGATGCATCCCATCAGAAGACCAACGGTGGTGCTGCCACGCGCGCACGCCCATGCCACGCAGAACCGAGAAATTTGTTGATATAATTTTTTTGGCCCGGACGAATGGACGATGATCTTGTCGATCATTTTGGAATGAAAATAATGTGCGGGGGATGCTCCATGATGTCCCCTCCAGTAGGGCGACGATTTGGACAACTTTGCCTTGCCTATGCATGCATCACATATTTTCTTCTTCCTTTATGATATTGTTTCGTCCTAGTACACGTAATATGATGTTATGATATCTCGAGCTTACAATATGAATTGCTCCAAAGCAATTCGGACCAACATACCTCCCCTCATGCCAGAGGCGGACCTATGTACAAGTCGGGGGGGGGGGGCACCGCCCCCAACTTTTTGAGAATTGTCGAAGGAAATTTCTTTGCAAGGCTTACAAGACACTTTTTTGATCACTTGGGCCCTAGATATAGATATTTTGTGTTTTGCCCCTCATATTTTCTTGGCAAGCTCCGCCACTCATGCGTCTAGATGAGTCGGCGAGAAGAAGGCGGGGTCTTCACAAACTTAGGGAACACGTTGACCAACAACTCCGACCTGCGCGACAATGACGAGAAATCCAAGACCCAAGTTGTTCGGGAGAATGTCGTCGCTTCGGAGGTCGTGGAGGAGGTGACATCCCACTTGCTCGCGCGATCGCTATGCACCAACGCCGTCAAGATGAAGCAGACGTGAAAGGACGACGAGTTCCTCTTCTCATAGGTGCTTTATGCGAAGAGGTTGTGCACCAACGCCGTCAAGATGAAGAGGACGTGAAAGGATGACGAGTTCCTCTTCTCATAGGTGCTTTATGCGAAGAGGTTGTGCACCAACGCCGTCAAGATGAAGAGGACGTGAAAGGATGACGAGTTCCTCTTCTCATAGGTGCTTTATGCGAAGAGGTTGTACCTCGTCGAGCTGGAGCGCGAACGGCGGAAGAAGGCAGGGCTCCTTAATTAACTTTGTCTACCTCACCTCCAACGAGGAGAGAAGTCTGCCGACTAGGTAGCGGTGCGAGGGACATAATGTTGTGATGTGAAACTCATTATCTTCACATTTTCAAAATAATCACTTAATTTTCTTGGGATTTTTCTGAAACATACAAAGGATTTGCCAGATTTCTATGTAGTCAATTGACTACACGAAACCCCATGGCTACGCCACTACGCGCTGCCACGCTGCACGCTCCGATGAGGTATCCCGGAGCCGCCTCTTGGTAGATTAGGGTTAGGAGGCGATGAACCAGGGTTGAATTGGTAATTTAGTATGAATGTACACATGTATGATGATTCGCTGCCATTGTAGAATAAACTCGTTTTTTAATTTTTTTTCAGTTTCATCTATGATTTCTGTTTTGGTCGACGTAAATTCAGACTGTATTATGGGTGTCTTGTTGAGAAGTTCTTACCGTTTATATGTAACTGTAAACTGCTACAAATTAATTATGTATATGCAAAATGATTGCTAGCAGTAACAAGGATGTTGGTACAGAAGAGGTACCGGAGACAGAGTGCATACTGGCTGATACGGACAGACGGAGAGACGGCGACGGGACAATACGCGCTGTCGACGAGAGGGCCGGCGACAGGGGCGAATAGGAGGAGGTGTACACCGTGACATTGGCTCGGCAACAAGGCCGATGCCGATGCAACCATGGTGGGGGTGGCCGCCCGGGGCTACCTGGCCGCGCGAGAAGACGGAGTACGGGGAAGAAGACGAGAAGTGGAAGGAAAAATAAGATATGGCATTGCCTTGCCATCCGTGTGCACTGCGCGGCGCGGAAAGAAGACGAGGACCACTGCGCCGGAGCGGCCCTGTTTGGCCGCTTGCAACGGAGTATCAAACGTGATCTTCATCCTCCCTGGCCGTGTATCGTCTCGTGTAGATATGTGCCTAGACTCTAGAGCAAAGCGTGGCTCTTGGAGCTTTGGAGGTAAATCAAATCGGTGGCGGTCTCTGTCGACGTCCCACGCATGCACTCAGTCTCGGGCATGCATGCCACGGCTCCCACCATTTTCGTGTGGCTACGGTTCGATTCGACGAATTCAACTGCAGCGAATGACCGGTTGATGCTTGATAGGTAGATTTCGCGAGGACGACGACCTTCTGTTTCCCCAACCGCTGAACCGTAGCGTTGGAGTGCATGGTTTCCATACGCGACACGTACGTCTGTGTAGTCACACGCAGCTGTGCCTATGAGATCAGAGCGTGCTCCGGCGTTTCTAGTGGTGTGAACCGTATTATCGCAAACCGTATCTCGCAAGGAGTTATGGTCGATGTGAGGCGACAAAGCCGAGACTGATTTTATCGGATGTCCCCGAAGGGACAGCCGAGACTGATTTTGATAGTACTTCCTCCTCCGTTCTTAAATACAAAATAATTTCACTTTTAAGGTAAACTTTAGCTAATAATTTGGTTAATAAAATATGAGTTGCATGGCATGTAAACCTATATCATCGGATGCACATTTTAATGAACTTTCCAATGCTATATTTTTGAATGATATATAACTTATATTTCCTTTACTAAATTATTAGTCAAAGTTTGACACTAAAAACGATGTGTCCATGTATATTCATGAACATAGGAAGTATGTGTTACTACATCCCGTACAAGTTTGTCCCGCTAAAAATCATCGCTGGTTTTGATGTACTTGAACATATTTGAATATCGATACATGTGAATCTAAAACAACAAACGCGGAACGGAACGAGAGTAGGCAAATGCTGCTTCGTGGAATGTTGAGTTTTCTTTTTGGCCAATTTAAAAACTTTGACACCTTGACTTGGGGGATTTGGATAGGAGTAGACTAGCGGAGAAAGATGCTTGTTACGTTTCTATATGTACGGCCTTGTGACATGATATTGTTAACTTTTACATAGAATATATATTAATATGTGTATAATTGTAATTTTAAGAGAACTGGATGTACAATTCAGCCACTTAGGTTTAAATTCTCGGAGACGCGGATTTAGATTCTTGTTATTTAAAAAATCTTTATAAAGGATTCCTCTACTGTACTTATTTTTATATAAAAAAATATTATCCAAATTTTAAGCGGACCGTTCTAGGGGTGTGACTATTTTATAATGGTTTTGCTAGTTCACACCTGGCTACTAAGATTTAGTTAGTGCTCCGTCACCTTTATAAACCTTACATTTGCCCCATCATTCGTGTGCCCCTATGAGCTACAATTGGATTGTAACACAGTTTTTTTTTTTTTTAGTTTCAAGCGGGTTGCAAAACTAAGAAAACTTTTTCAAGGCAGTGCCAAGAAATATTCACCCAGTAGCCCTATGAGTTGCAAATGGATTAGCTGAGTATTTTGATGCTCATGCAGTGCAATTCCGTTTTACGTAGTAGCCTATGAGTTGCAAGTAAACTGCAACCAGGTTTTTTGAGTTGCAAGTAAACCACAACCGGGTTTTTTGAGTTGCAAGTAAGCTGCAACAGACAAAAGATTGTTCACGTAGTAAAAAGTGTTAAAGTAGTAAATTCTTAATGCAGTGCAACGTGATGACGATGTCAGTCGAGCGGGAAATAAGTTATTCCCTCCGTTCTCAAATAAGTGTATGTTTGGACATGGCTTAAGTCAAATTTTATTAACTTAGGCCAACTCCCCAGAAAAGAGTACCAATATTTATGACACTAAATTAATGTCGCTAGATTTATCTTGACATGTAATCCCTCCGGACGGAAAAGATTGACGCGGAGCTAACACATCGCTAGCGTATAAGAAGGCACAATCCGGCGTCGATTAAAACCGACCGGAGTAGTAGTTCAGTAATATAATAATATGTCATATATGTTGATATTTTTTGTGTAAAAATTTAATCAAATTCAAAAATTTCAAAAAAAGAAAATATACACTTATTCGCGAACGAAAAGAGTAGTTCTCGGTAGAGCAAGAGTTAGACGGATCCTTTAATAAACTAAGAATCTCAATAAAGAATCGAACAGAATAACTTAATTAGCATTAGTGGTTAGCAAGCAATGAGCGCAACAAGGAGCTAGTGGTCAGTTGGTCACCAAGCTAGCCTGCGACGGCTGGTGAGCTTCCCTTGTTGCGGAGCGTTGGATTTATGCCGTCTCTGATCCTCTCCTCCTGTCGCCATTCCGCATCGATTGCCCCTGATGATTAATCATAGTACGATTTGCTCATACAGATATAATAGTGTACATTATGCCAACGTCGACAGGCCAAGGATTGATTAGAGGAGACGGTGTGCCGTTTGATTTCGTGCACGATGCTCGGATTGGTGAAGGGCCGTCTGTCGAGGTCGATATTTCTACCTGGATTAACTTTTCGGCGAGGTTAGTTTTAGTCCAAAGAGGTTCCTTTAACTTTCTCCGTCCACCCGTCCAATTCACTCCGTTTTGCAGGACCCTTGAGGCTCAAGGTTTTGAGCAGGGTAACCATCACAGGCATCATCATTTTGACGGGTTTTTTCTGTGCTGCACGGATGGCTGGATCTTTCACACAGATTCACGGTACTTACCTTGACAACTCCACGTTTGGTAGCTCATGTGATGCACATATGATCTGTTGATTCTGCACACAAAAATTTTCACCAGTACCTAAAGTGAAGCCGTGAAGGTTAGTCGTTTTATTTAGGCTGGAACGCGCCAATGATACAAGCACATCGTATTGATGCAATCAGGCCTTTTATCAAGATTCATTATATTTTTTTAGAGGAAAGGTGTGCGACCGATGGGAGAAAGAAGAAGATAAGACAAAATAAATGAAAAAAAGAAGGGAGGGAATGGGACCGAAGGCGTACACTGGATTTGGGGAGCGTGCGCAGAAAGCGAGAGGAGAGTTGAATGGAATTATGGAGGGATGGATGTGAGTGGAGGAAGATCAAGATATGAATGAACAAAATAGAAGTGGTGGCTACCTTTGCATGATGTGGAGAGAAAGCAAAGGTGCAGCGAGCGAGCACGGGAGAAAGGATCAACATTGCTTATCATGTACAACACACGACCAACGGTGCTGCTGCCACGCCCACACACCACACGCACAGAGGAGAAGTTCCCTAATATAATTTTTTGGACCGGACGATGAAAATAATGTGCGTGGGATGCTACATGATGTCCCCTCCAGTAGGGCGACGATATGAACAACTTTGTTTTGCGTATGCATGCAGCACATTCTTTCTTTCTTTCTTTCTTTCTTTATTAATCTGTTGTTTCGTACTAGCGCACGTAATAGAGTGGTACCGTGTCCCAAGTTTAAAAAACGAATGGTGTCATATATTCCTCTTGGCGAAGACCAGCTCTATATTATAATGCCATGCTCCCTAACCATTTGAAGCATCTGAATATTTCAAGTTTTGTGTTGTCAAACTTGGTGCAAGTTGAGACCCCACATTATACAGGAGAGTGAATTCACTTTTTACCCTCGTTATGCATTTCTGATACTAATAACCCTGCCCAATGAAAATTCGTGTGAATTACCCATTTTAAAAGCTTAGACCCTTGTTTTCTAATGTGTGTCCATTGGGTAAGGTGTTAGGTGAAGATCGGAGTCCACAAATATCAAGATGACAGTGAATAATGGAACATATGGATTAAACAAGTTTGGACATAATCGTCCATGAGGCCCTCCGATATTTACATATTTTGTGGCTCCACCTGAACATATCATGCCTATCCTATCAAACAATTACAAGCAATATGTAAAATTAGGATGAAACCATGTTTAAAGTCTCCTAAATGGAATATTTTGGTAGAAACTCCACTATATGGGGTAACATGTGCTAGAATTGGACAACTTAAAAAGTGAAACTCACTCTATGCAGAATGAACTTAATCCTAGCATCCAATATTTGCGTCGAAACCATAGTCAAGTTTGTGGTCACATTTTCAACTTGTAATGTTGTGAAATGTGGAACTCAGCTAGTAAATCTTTTTTACAGTAAAGAAGGATTCTCATCTTAAGAAATGTGGGTTCCAACGATCTTATGTATATACAAATTTAGAGATTAAATGGATTTTTTTTGCATGAGGGGACTAAAGCTAGTCGTAATGGGTAGTTACAACGGCAAAATGCGGTAGCAGCATAGTCTTATATTTGTTAATTTTTAGGATCTTAATGAAAATTGTGTGGAAGATATATTTTATCATAAATTTTCTAATTCTACGTAGTATTATACATGATGTAGTATGTACTCCTATTATACCCCCCGCCGCCGCCCCCACTCACCATTACCTCGCATTTTAGACAAATTACCGACATTCATAATATAAATGCATACAATTTATATTGTAAATATAGTTTATGATGATTCTAATATAATGAAATGCATACAATTTGTAAATACATGAATAATATATCTCCAAATATTCTTCCTCCGATTCTAATATATTACCAATATTCATAATATCAAATGCATAAATTTGTAAATATATTTTATGGAGATTCTAATACAATAGATTTTATGTTGTAGATGTTGATACTTTTTCCAAAATATTTGATCAGACTTTAAAAAGTTTAATTTTTAGAAACACAAAACATCGGGTAAGTGTGTCCAGAGAGAGTACTACCACTATCGTCTCTAATCATTAATCGCAGTGACACATTAGCTTATTGCATGAAATGCATGATACAAGTTGCCCTAGTACTGCGAGTAGATATTGATGAACGATGAAAACAACACTATACATTTTATCAGACCGTTAAGGACAGGTCGAGAAAAGCAACCCAGTCCTAGTTTATGCGTGGAGCCGCTGAGTGGATTCAGTTCGTCTGCAACGAGCTACCTGCCGGCACGTTTGCGGTGTCCAGGAATCAGGGTGGAGGGAGTGACGATTCAATTTGAGCTGACAAAACCGAACAACTCCACTGACCGATCATTGCAGGTATTAAATCTCCGTTTCATTTCATTAAATCATAACAGTCATGTCCACGGTGCATACGCTCGATCTTGTCTGATGCACATGACGCTTTGTCCTTGGTACACATTTTCCCTGGTGTAATAATAATGTATGCTGGGTCTAGTCGATGATTTGTCATTGGAAAAGATTGAGCTACAAAGTGAATCGTGGAACATAGTCTGAACACCTGCGCGTTGTGGGTATGTCGATCGATCGGTACTGATCACAGGGAACCCCTTGTGTCGTAGGGTTCATGCACCACAAAGGTCAGAGAGTCTGGTTATAATAATAACGTGGTTTTAGATGCAGCTAACCTGTCAATTTGTTGCCACGATACAAGATTCAGTCCCGTGCGTAGGCCGCACCCGTGACACAAGCCAACAAGCGGCGAATGGCGACCAGGTTGGCCGGCCTGTCGTGTGTCGATTTGAGCCAGCGCACGGTTCGGTTCATCGACCCCATGGGCTAGAACCTGAAGCTGCTACTTATTTGGCGTCTGACGAACATGGAGTCCCAAGGCAAGGGTTGGACGCACTTCGCTCTCCAATCCTGACCGGCCTTTCGTTTTTATTCAAGGTTGTTGTCGACAGTTTAGAATTAAGAAAGGTTTTAACCATGAAAGTAAGACACTTTTATAGTTTCGCAAATGGTTGACACTAGAACTAACTTATTCACTCTCGTGTACATGACGAAGATACGATCGAAGGGTATGAGCAACTCAAATCTTGCACAACAAATTATTTAAAAAATAGGGAAACTAGATAAAGTGAATTTCTAGATGGACAGATCCAGAATAGATGATGACTCCGCAGTTTTGGTCTGTTTGGGTCACGCGGTGGACATAATGTGGATCGCGGTCCAGCCTGCCAAGCTTGTGTCCACAGTGGAGCGACCCATTTAATCCGCACCGACAAATTTGGCCCGTTGGCCGCAAAGAACAATTCAAATCGAATTCAAATAAAATTTAGAAGCGCGTGAAATTTTGAAAAATATTTCATTCCATTCATTTGAACATAATTTACATAGGAAATATAAAAAAGAATAACCTAAGCCCTAGTTCGTCCCAGCGCCACCATCTTCCTCGTCGTCGGTGGTGAGGTCGATGAACGGCGGAGGCATCCATGGTGATGAGCGATGGAGTGGTTGCCGCGAGATCTTGTTAGTCGGCTCTTCTTCCGGCGTGTTCGGCTCGTCTTCCTCCTGGACTTCCTTTGCTATGAAATCAGAGTTGCTGCCTCGGTGGCGAATGGTGATGATGACTGGTGATGGGCGCTCTAGGTGTGAAGATCTTCGTCGGCGCAGGTCCTGCACATCTCATCTCCGGAACTTGTCGTCAAAGTTGGAGCTGCCAGATTTCTGTGCGAAGGGTCGGCTATTTGGCATGGACCAACGTGAGCTTCACGGGGATGCCATGGCGAGACCTCTCGGGTGGTCATCGTTTGATGAAGTCGGAGTCCCTGGTCGTGGAGGAGTGATGACGATGGTATCGGTGGGCAACCTCGACGATGAAACTTATTTTGGTGGTGTATGTGCGGTTTTTGTTGGTAGCCAGGTTGGCCCGGTGTGCCCTCACGACAGTCCTTTCTTGATGGATGTCGAGGGTAGTTGTGATGGTTTTTGCTCAGCTTTTCACTAATAAACTGGGCAATGTTGTTCTTAATTAATGAGGCGAGGTTCAGGGATCATCAAGAAAGACTCTCCCCAACTCCCGACCCCTCCCCAACCCCTCCTCTCCCGACCCCTCCCCAACCCTAACCGCCGCCGCCGCCGGTAGCGCCGCCGGGGCAAAGATCCTCGGGGCGTGGTGGCGGCGGGGGCCTCTCCTCGCCGACGTGGGGGACGGCGGACGGGCTCTCCCCTCCTCGACGCACGCGGTGGCGGCCTTCGCAGATGGTGATGGGCGGCGGCGGAACTTGCGCTGTGGTCTTCCCCCTCCCCTCCCGTAGGCTTCCACCCGCCGCACATCGGCAGGGGCTAGTGGTGGGCGGCGGCCAGGCCCTCGGTCTGTGCCATGCCCTCCCCCCCCGCCTCTCGTCGGTGCGTGGAGGCGATCTCGGGCTTCTTCCGCGTCACGAGGACGCCCGGGGCAGCAACCTTGGGTTCGACGGAGGAGGTGGCTCTCTTCTACGCCGGAGAGGGTCGGCCAGCGGTTGGTGGTGGTGGATCTTTTGATCTATCACCGCGATCCGGCGGCGAGATGGAGGGGCTTGGAAGCCGGCGATGGTGTCGCTGGTGGAGGGTTGGTTTGGCCAGCCCGGGATGGTCGCCGACGTGGGGGTCCGACACCGTATAAAGGCGGCGGTCCTAGGGCCTCTCTCGCGTGAAGAGGAGGACCTACCGCAGGCTCGGACTCGTGATCCGGCCGGGGTTGAGTTCGGAAGGCTCCGCCGGCGAATGTAACGAGTGCTTTGCCCGGAGTTTGCTGGATCGGAGGTATTCGGTCGTGCGCACCCATGCTTTTATTCCGACCGATTGGTTCTGGAGGGAGCGGCGCGAAGCTCTTTTTCTTTGTTGACATCAGGTGACTATGGATCCATGATGAAAGTTGGAAGAAGAGAATTTTATGAAGGCTAGAGGGCAGGACTAGCTAAGGGAGGTTCAAATCTTCGCGCTGTTGAGAGACTTGCTTGATGTTCCGGGCTTCACAGCAGCGGTATGAAAGTGGGGGCGACAACACAGGTGAAGTGCAGAGTCCTACCTTTCAGGGTGAAAACCCAAGGTCTGGCCTTAACCTGGTTGTGCTCGGCAATGGCCTTGGTGGAGGCATTGTTTTGAGAGCGGGGACTATCTTCAGGGTGAAAACCTAAGATCTTTGATCGGGCGACGACGGTGTGTGAGCACTGTTCCCTTCTTGGAGGCATCATTTTTTGGAGAGTCTTTAATTCAGGTGTTGTCTTGGCGGTGGATGTATTGCTGTTGTTAGGTCCGAGATACTGTAGCGGGACTTTTGTTTCTTAGTTTTCTTTTCCTTTTTTGGCTGTGTGCATCCGTAATGCCATTAGGGTGGTGCGTTATTGCAGAGGCTGGGTGTAATTGGTATCTTATTGATATTAATATATTCCCTTTATCGAAAAAAAACTTATGTGTGCACAATTATAAGCCACTCACTACTGAATTTAAGCTGTCCGTTCCGAGGGTGTGCCGATTTTCTAAACCCTGTCTGAACCATTCAAGCAAAATAAATTAAGAAACTCATAAAGAATGAAAGAAAACAACTTAATTGGTGCTAGTGGTTAGCAAGCAATGAGCAACCATGAGCTAGTGGTCACCTAGCTATCATGTGAGCGTTGGGTTTATTCCGCTTCTGGTCCTCTCCTCCTGTCGCCGTTCTGCTTCGATTGCCCCTGATTAATCATGCTACCATTTGCTCATAAGAATAGCACATCATCGCAATATCGACAGACCTGGAATGATTGATTAATCAGGAGGCCGTTGTGCCGTATGCCGTTTTGATGTCGTGCACAATGCCGCGGAGTTGGTGAAAGGTGTCGAGCTCGACATTTCTACCTGGATCGATCAGTCAGTCATCAGCTGATTAAGTTTTGAACGAGGCTAATAAGTTCAGTCCAAACAAATCGCTTTAACTTTCTTCCCAATCTCCGTCCATCCGTCCGAGTCACTCCGTTTTGCAGGACCCTTGAGGCTCAAGATTTTGAGCAGGGTAACCATCACCGGCATCATCATTTTGACGAGGATCTTGACAGGTTTCGGTGCGCGCGGGGATGTTGGTTCTGTCACACAGATTCACAGTGTTTACCGATGATCCCCGGAGGATTGCTATGCTAATTCGGCGACTTGTTGGTTTGACAAGTCCATCCGTCTGATTCGGCACGCGAAATTAGTCACCACACCTACAGTGAATTTGATAGTACACACAGCTCCTTTTTAGGCCGGAGTACTCTCAGTGGACACGTCGATGATACAAGCACATCGTATTGATGCTATGCTGCCTTTTGCCATGATTCATTATACTTTTTCTTGGAGGAAAGGTGTGCAAGTGAATCATCGCAGAAAGAAGAAGAAGAAAGATAAGACAAAATGAAATAAAATAAAAAGGAAGGGATGGGATCGAAGGCGTACATTGGATTTGGGGAGTGTACGAGGCAGAAAGGGAGAGGAGAGTTGAATGGAATTATGGAGGGATGGATGTGAGTGGGGGAAGATCAAGATATGCATGAACAAAATGGAAATGACGGCTACCTTTGCATGATGTGGAGAGGAAGCAAAGGCGTAGGATTAATTGTAGGAAAGTATCATGCAGATCAAGATGCATCTCATCACACGGCCAACGGTGCTGCACCCTGACACGCTCACACCACGCAGAACCGAGAAATTCCCTGATATTTGAATAATGGCACGAAGATTATTTAGAGAATCGAAAATAATGCGGGATTGCATCCCTCCGTGACGTGCCCTCTGGTAGGACGACGATTTGGACAACTTTGTCTAGCGTATGCATGCAGCACCATTTTTTCTTTCTTTATTAATATCGTATTTTTTAATAGTACACGCAATAGTACTCGTATCTTGAGTTTTAAAGCCCGAAAGGTATCATATACTGTCTTTGTTTTCTTTTGGCGAAGACCAGCTCTACTATTTTTTAATTGCATGCCCCCTAACCGTTTGGAGCATTTGAATATTTCAAGTTTTGTACCGTCAAACCTGGTAGTACAAGTTAAGACCCCACATACATAGAACGAACCTAATCCAATACTCCATCATCCTACTTTCTTTGAAACAATTACATCACTCCAGCTTGTGGTTCCAGTGCCCAACTTACTAAGGGTGTGTTTGGTTGTGGAACATAGTGGAATTGGAATGGAATCCAATAATCTGGAATGTCACGGTTCCATCCCGTTCTTGCGTTCGGTTGGACAAAAAGAGATAAAATGGAATGGTTCCCAAAATTGAGGATTAGCCCTAACTAATTTGGAATTGGCAATTCAACTAGAGAGGAAAGGGGCCAAATTGCCCGGCCATGGCCGCCGCCGCTGCTGGCGAGGCCGCTGCTCGCCGTGCTGCACCTGGCTCGGCCGTGGCCGCCGCCACCCTCTGGCCATGGCCGCAGCCGCTGCAGGTCGTGTTGCGCCTGGCCCGGCCGTGGCCGCAGCCGCTGCAGGCCGTGCTGTGCCTGGCCCGGCCATGGCCGCTGTCGCCGGTCCTGGCCGCGCCTGGATCCCGCCTGGATCCCGCTGAGGGCGGCGAGCACGGAGGAGCCCGGGCCGACGTTGGCTTGCTAGCTTATTGGATAGGGGCGGCCGGTCGTGTCGGGGAGGGAGACGTTGGAGAGAGAGAGAGAGGTCATGCGAGGGGAGAGAGAGATTAGCGCTAAGAAGGAGCCGTTCCACCTCGTCCGGCCAAATTGGAGGGACGGGTGACATGGGCATACCCTTCGGATACCCATTATTAGTATACCTGGCTCGGCCCAATATGGAGAAGACCAAATATGGAGAAGGCCCAACAAGGCAACCCGAAGAAGTAGTCGACTAGGACTCTTGTAAAACCCTAGGCTGATTGCATATATAAAGCTAGCCAGGGCACCCAAAGAAAAGAGACCAACAGATAGACAGAATATAGACAACATAGCTCCGCCCATGGCGGCACCATGTAAACATATTATGCTCATATACTGGATTGCTAGCAGCACGTAGGGATCCTCCACCGAGGGGACCCGAAGCTGGGTACGTCGTGTGCCTAATCTCGCTCCCGGAATCTCCATCGTCGCTCTCTCCCGAAACCCAAGTCTACAATACGTAGGCATTGCCGAGGTGATCCCTCGTCAACGGGTGTATTCCGCATCTCGCGAGAATATTCCCTGCTGAGGAACGAGTGTGTTCCATTCCATTGCAAAACCGAACACTAGAATGAGTCCCAGGTGCGGAACGGTTCCGTTCCATTCCAGTTGGTTCCAGAACCGAACAGACCCTTAGTAGTAGTACAGGGTGACCTCCACCCACGCACCACCCAACCTAGGGCGACACGATGTGTGACCAAGTCGGTGCCTCTGATAAGTCTCCGACGTATCGATAATTTCTTATGTTCTATGCCATATTATTGATGACACCTACATGTTTTATGCACACTTTATGTCATATTCGTGCATTTTCTGGAACTAACCTACTAACAAGATGCCGAAGTGCCAGTTCCTCGTTTTCTCGCTGTTTTTGGTTTCGAAATCCTAGTAACGAAATATTCTCGAAATTGGACGAAACGAAGACCCGGGTTCCTATTTTCACCGGAAGCATCCGGAACACCCGAGAGCCGCCGGAGGGGCCCCGTGGGCCCCGGATGATAGGTGGCGCGGCCTGGGCCCTGGCCGCGCCAGCCTATGGTGTGGCCACCCCTTCGACCCTCCTGCGCCGCCTCTTCGCCTATATAAAGCCTCCGTCGCGAAGCCCCGATGCGAAAAACCACGATACGGAAAACCTTCCAGAGCCGCCGCCATCGCGAAGCCAAGATCCGGGGACAGGAGTCTCCGTTCCGGCACCCTGCCGGAGCGGGGAAGTGCCCCGGAAGGCTTCTCCATCGACACCGCTGCCATCTCCACCGCCATCTTCATCACCGCTCGTTGCTCCCATGAGGAGGAGTAGTTCTCCATCGAGGCTCGGGGCTGTACTGGTAGCTATGTGGTTAATCTCTCTCCTATGTGCTTCAATACAATAATCTCATGAGCTGCCTTACATGATTGAGATTCATATGATGATGCTTGTAATCTAGATGTCATTATGCTAGTCAAGTGAGTTTTACCTATGTGATCTCCGGAGACTCCTTGTCCCACGTGTGTAAAGGTGACAGTGTGTGCACCGTGTGGGTCTCTTAGGCTATATTTCACAGAATACTTATTCACTGATGAATGGCATAGTGAGGTGCTTATTTATATCTCTTTATGATTGCAATGTGTTTGTATCACAATTTATCTATGTGCTACTCTAGCAAAGTTATTAAAGTAGTTCTATTCCTCCTGCACGTGTGCAAAGGTGACAGTGTGTGCACCGTGTTAGTACTTGGTTTATGCTATGATCATGATCTCTTGTAGATTGCGAAGTTAACTATTGCTATGATAATATTGATGTGATCTATTCCTCCTACATATGCATGAAGGTGACAAGTGTGCATGCTATGCTAGTACTTGGTTTAGTCTTTTGATCTATCTTACACTAAATGTTACTAAAATATGAGCATTATTGTGGAGCTTGTTAACTCCGGCATTGAGGGTTCGTGTAATCCTACGCAATGTGTTCATCATCCAACAAAAGTGTAGAGTATGCATTTATCTATTCTGTTATGTGATCAATGTTGAGAGTGTCCACTAGTGAAAGTGTAATCCCTAGGCCTTGTTCCTAAATACTGTCTATTGCTGCTTGTTTACTCGTTTTATTGCGTTACTACTCTGCTGCGTTACTACTGCTTGTTTACTCGTCCTGGGCAAAGCACTTTTCCGGTGCCGTTGCTACTACTTATTCATACCACCCGTATTTCACTATCTCTTCGCCGAACTAGTGCACCTATTAGGTGTGTTGGGGACACAAGAGACTTCTTGCTTTGTGGTTGCAGGGTTGCATGAGAGGGATATCTTTGACCTCTTCCTCCCCGAGATCGATAAACCTTGGGTGATCCACTTAAGGGAAACTTGCTGCTGTTCTACAAACCTCTCGCTCTTGGAGGCCCAACACTGTCTACAAGAATAGAAGCTCCCGTAGACATCAAGCACTTTTACTAGGCGCCGTTGCCGGGGAGGAAAGGTAAAAAGGCACTCATACTCCGGTTCCGGGTAACAGTACTTTTCTGGCGCCGTTGTGTTTGTGCTCGAAGCTATTTCCTTTAGATCCTGCAATTGCATCTTTTTGTTTCTTGTTTACACTAGTTTGGCATAATGGACAACAATGAGCTTCTTATTCTATTTCCTGATTTAAGACATGGATGGTTTGATGCGGAAATTAAAAAACCCATGGAACATATTAGCATGAATACTTTGAATACCATTGTTGCTAATGATATGGAAAATTCTAAGCTTGGGGAAGCTGGCTTTGATGAGCATGATATTTTTAGTCCCCCAAGCATTGAGGAGAAAATTTTCTTTGATGATACTTTGCCTCCTATTTATGATTATAATGATAGTGGTCTTTTGGTGCCACCTACTATGGAGAGTAAATTTTGTTGTGATTATACTATGCCTCCTACACTTGATGAGAATAATAATGATAGCTACTTTATTGAATTTGCTCCCACTACAACTAATAAAATTGATTATGCTTATGTGGAGAGTAATAATTTTATGCATGAGACTCATGATAAGAATGCTTTATGTGATAGTTATATTGTTGAGTTTGCTCATGATGCTACTGAAAGTTATTATGAGAGAGGAAAATATGGTTGTAGAAATTTTCATGTTACTAAAATGCCTCTCTATGTGCTGAAATTTTTGAAGCTACACTTGTTTTATCTTCCTATGCTTGTCACTTTGCTCTTCATGAACTTGTTTATTTACAAGATTCCTATGCATAGGAAGCATGTTAGACTTAAATGTGTTTTGAATTTGCCTCTTGATGCTCTCTTTTGCTTCAAATACTATTTCTTGCGAGTGCATCATTAAAACTGCTGAGCCCATCTTAATGGCTATAAAGAAAGAACTTCTTGGGAGATAACCCATGTGTTATTTTGCTACAGTACTTTGTTTTATATTTGTGTCTTGGAAGTTGTTTACTACTGTAGCAACCTCTCCTTATCATGTTTTTGTGCCAAGTAAAGTCTCTATGGTAAAGTTGATGCTAGATTTGGATTGCTGCGCAGAAACAGCATTGTCTGTCTAGTCACGAATCTGGGTCTAATTCTCTGTAGGTAACTCAGAAAATTATGCCAATTTACGTGAGTGATCCTCAGATATGTACGCAACTTTCATTAGTTTTGAGTTTTTCCATTTGAGCAAGTCTGGTGCCATTTTAAAATTCGTCTTTACGGACTGTTCTGTTTTTGACAGATTCTGCCTTTTATTTCGCATTGCTTCTTTCGCTGTGTTGGGTGGATTTCTTTGTTCCATTACCTTCCAGTAGCTTTGAGCAATGTCCAGAAGTGTTAAGAATGATTGTGTCACCTCTGAACATGTGAGTTTTTGATTATGCACTAACCCTCTAATGAGTTTGTTTCGAGTTTGGTGTGGAGGAAGTTTTCAAGGGTCAAGAGAGGAGGATGATATACTATGATCAAGGAGAGTGAAAACTCTAAGCTTGGGGATGCCCCGGTGGTTCACCCCTGCATATTCTAAGAAGACTCAAGCGTCTAAGCTTGGGGATGCCCAAGGCATCCCCTTCTTCATCGACAAATTATCGGGTTCCTTCTCTTGAAACTATATTTTTATTCGGCCACATCTTATGTACTTTACTTGGAGCGTCCGTGTGCTTTTGTTTTTGTTTTTGTTTGAATAAATGCTTGTGTGGGAGAGAGACACGCTCCGCTGGTTCATATGAACACATGTGTTCTTCGCTTTATCTTTTAGTGTTCATGGCGAAGGTTAAAACTGCTTCGTTCATTTTTATATGGTTGGAAACGGAAAATGCTACATGTAGTAATTCTAAAATGTCTTGGATAATTTGATACTTGGCAATTGTTGTGCTCATGTTTAAGCTCTTGCATCATATACTTTGCACCTATTAATGAAGAAACACTTAGAGCTTGCTAATTTGGTTTGCATATTTGGTTTCTCTAGAGTCTAGATAATATCTAGTATTGAGTTTTGAACAACAAGGAAGACGGTATAGAGTCTTATAATGTTTACAATGTGTCTTTTATGTGAGTTTTGCTGTACCGTTCATCCTTGTGTTTGTTTCAAATAACCTTGCTAGCCTAAACCTTGTATCGAGAGGGAATACTTTTCATGCATCCCAAATCCTTGAGCCAACCACTATGCCATTTGTGTCCACCATACCTACCTACTACATGGTATTTATCCGCCATTCCAAAGTAAATTGCTTGAGTGCTACCTTTAAAATTCCATCATTCACCTTTGCAATATATAGCTCATGGGACAAATAGCTTAAAAACTATTGTGGTATTGAATATGTACTTATGCACTTTATCTCTTATTAAGTTGCTTGTTGTGCGATAACCATGCTTCTAGGGACGCCATCAACTATTCTTTGTTGAATATCATGTGAGTTGCTATGCATGTCCGTCTTGTCTGAAGCAAGAGAGATCTACCACCTTCATGGTTGGAGCATGTATATTGTTAGAGAAGAACTTTGGGCCGCTAACTAAAGCCATGATTCATGGTGGAAGTTTCAGTTTGGACATATATCCTCAATCTCATATGAGAATAATAATTGTTGCCACATGCTTATGCATTAAAGAGGAGTCCATTATCTGTTGTCCATGTTGTCCCGGTATGGATGTCTAAGTTGAGAATAATCAAAAGCGAGAAATCCAAAATGCGAGCTTTCTCCTTAGACCTTTGTACAGGCGGCATGGAGGTACCCCATTGTGACACTTGGTCAAAACATGTGCATTGCAAAGATCCGGTAGTCCAAGTTAATTAGGACAAGGTGCGGGCACTATTAGTATACTATGCATGAGACTTGCAACTTGTAAGATATAATGTACATAACTCATATGCTTTATTACTACCGTTGACAAAATTGTTTCATGTTTTCAAAATAAAAGCTCTAGCACAAATATAGCAATTGATGCTTTCCTCTTTGAAGGACCATTCTTTTTACTTTTATGTTGAGTCAGTTCACCTATCTCTCTCCACCTCAAGAAGCAAACACTTGTGTGAACTGTGCATTGATTCCTACATACTTGCATATTGTACTTGTTATATTACTCTATGTTGACTATTATCCATGAGATATACATGTTACAAGTTGAAAGCAACCGCTGAAACTTAATCTTCCTTTGTGTTGCTTCAATGCCTTTACTTTGATTTATTGCTTTATGAGTTAACTCTTATGCAAGACTTATTAATACTTGTCTTGAAGTACTATTCATGAAAAGTCTTTGCTTTATGATTCACTTGTTTACTCATGTCATTACCATTGTTTTGATCGCTGCATTCACTACATATGTTTACAAATAGTATGATCAAGGTTATGATGGCATATCACTTCAGAAATTATCTTTGTTATCGTTTTACCTGCTCGGGACGAGCGTGAACTAAGCTTGGGGATGCTTGATACGTCTCCGACGTATCGATAATTTCTTATGTTCTATGCCATATTATTGATGATACCTACATGTTTTATGCACACTTTATGTCATATTCGTGCATTTTCCGGAACTAACCTACTAACAAGATGCCGAAGTGCCGGTTCCTGTTTTACGCTGTTTTTGGTTTCGGAAATCCTAGTAACGAAATATTCTCGGAATTGGACGAAACGAAGACCCAGGTTCCTATTTTCACCGGAAGCATCCAGAACACCCGAGAGCCGCGGAGGGGGCCCCGTGGGCCCGGATGATAGGGTGGCGCGGCACGGGCCCCGGCCACGCCGGCCTATGGTGTGGCCACCCCTTCGACCCTCTCGCGCCGCCTCTTCGCCTATATAAAGCCTCCATCGCGAAACCCCGATGCGAAAAACCACGATACGGAAAACCTTCCGGAGCCGCCGCCATCGCGAAGCCAAGATCCGGGGGACAGGAGTCTCTGTTCCGGCACCTGCCGGAGCGGGGAAGGTGCCCCGGAAGGCTTCTCCATCGACACCGCTGCCATCTCCACCGCCATCTTCATCACCGCTGCTGCTCCCATGAGGAGGGAGTAGTTCTCCATCGAGGCTCGGGGCTGTACCGGTAGCTATGTGGTTAATCTCTCTCCTATGTGCTTCAATACAATAATCTCATGAGCTGCCTTACATGATTGAGATTCATATGATGATGCTTGTAATCTAGATGTCATTATGCTAGTCAAGTGAGTTTTATCTATGTGATCTCCGGAGACTCCTTGTCCCACGTGTGTAAAGGTGACAGTGTGTGCACCGTGTGGGTCTCTTAGGCTATATTTCACGAATACTTATTCATCGATGAATGGCATAGTGAGGTGCTTATTTATATCTCTTTATGATTGCAATGTGTTTGTATCACAATTTATCTATGTGCTACTCTAGCAAAGTTATTAAAGTAGTTCTATTCCTCCCGCACGTGTGCAAAGGTGACAGATGTGTGCACCGTGTTAGTACTTGGTTTATGCTATGATCATGATCTCTTGTAGATTGCGAAGTTAACTATTGCTATGATAATATTGATGTGATCTATTCCTCCTACATATGCATGAAGGTGACAGTGTGCATGCTATGCTAGTACTTGGTTTAGTCTTTTGATCTATCTTACACTAAAGGTTACTAAAATATGAGCATTATTGTGGAGCTTGTTAACTCCGGCATTGAGGGTTCGTGTAATCCTACGCAATGTGTTCATCATCCAACAAAAGTGTAGAGTATGCATTTATCTATTCTCGTTATGTGATCAATGTTGAGAGTGTCCACTAGTGAAAGTGTAATCCCTAGGCCTTGTTCCTAAATACTGCCGTTGCTGCTTGTTTACTTGTTTTATCGCGTTACTACTGCTGCGTTACTACGCTTGTTTACCGTCCCGGGCAAAGCACTTTTCTGGTGCCGTTGCTACTACTTATTCATACCACCTGTATTTCACTATCTCTTCGCCGAACTAGTGCACCTATTAGGTGTGTTGGGGACACAAGAGACTTCTTGCTTTGTGGTTGCGGGGTTGCATGAGAGGGATATCTTTGACCTCTTCCTCCCTGAGATCGATAAACCTTGGGTGATCCACTTAAGGGAAACTTGCTGCTGTTCTACAAACCTCTGCTCTTGGAGGCCCAACACTGTCTACAAGAATAGAAGCTCCCGTAGACATCAGCCTCCAACCCCCTCCCACCACTCTCTTCTCCTCGCCGCCACTGGCAGCCTCCGCTGGGAAAAGCACATGCTGAGATGGTGGAGGCAGGGCTTCTCCCCTCGTTAGTGTCCTCTTCCTACCAACGACGGCAGCGGCTTCGGGTGAATCTCGGTGGCACGGTGTCGCGGAGGTGCGGCCTCGACGCGACGACAGTGGTGGAGGTGGGGCTCCCTACCCGGACTCGTGGCCCCTTAGCAGGGCCTCAAATTTGGTTCTGGCATGGGCTTGGCAGCCCGTGGATCCGAGGCCATTGCACCACGGGGCGTGGCAACGCCCACTAGGACGCGGCAGCTGTCTGGATCCTAGGTGGTTCCGATGGCGGTGGCCGTGGTGGTTGACGCCCTTCTCAGACGTCGATGTTCCTCTCCTGTCGGTGGTGGTTGTTCAAGCCGTTGGGATTCTCTTCGTCCTCCATCTCCACTCAAGCTCCGGCAACATCCGAGTAACGGTGATTGACGGGGGCGAAAGCCAGGTGAGACATACAACATAGTGAGATACATGCAAATTTAGATAAAGTTGAAAACATTCTTTTACGGATGGAGGGAATACGTTTCATATGAAGTAACGTGGGTCCGAATATACCGCGTGTTAGAAATAAGCCACGCCGCGGTGTCGACCAGCGTGTGCGCACCTAGGTCAAGTTCGGACTGCGGTGCGTGGCCGCGTTCGTGCTTGTATTCGTGGCCACGTTAGGTGTGCCTAGTGTGTGGTGTGTGAGCTAGCTGAAATAAGAGAAAAAAGGTCGTATGTGCGCCGCGGCCTCTGTCGTCGAAAAAAAATCTTATGCTTCTTCTACCTCCATCCGAGCGAGAGAGGTGCTGCGGAGACGGCGAGACGCAGCCTCAACATCGTGTGCATCCATTTTTAGAGGTGAAATTTATTGTTTGACATGTGGTTGATGGAAACAATAAGTACTCTCTCCGTCTCAGTTCGCAAGGCAAATTCCCAAAAAATATTTGTCCCAAAATCCCTCACCTTCTAGGCACATTTTGCATTTAATGTTGGAGTAAACTAATTCATTTTTGCATGCAAACACTCCTCTTTTCATCTCCCACCACGCACTAGTACTTCATGCATGTGAAACCACCGCGCACTAGTACTCCATGCATGTGAAAGGCAAAGTTTTTGCATGTTTTAACGTGCAAATTTAGGGCCAATGAAAATTCACCTTGGGCTAAGATATTTGAAAACTTTACCTCGCGAACTGGGACGGAGGGAGTACAATTTATCTGTCCTAATTTATGCGTGGAGCAGCTGAGGTGATTCAGGGCATCTCCAACGCGGAGACCCAAACCCAAAAACGGACACCACTTTCGTCCGTTTGGGTAAAAACGCGTCCCAACGCGCAGACCCAAATGCAAAACGGACGGCCATTTAAGTCCGGGCGACCCAAACTCCGACCAAAATCTGGGCGGATCTTGCGTCCTGTCCGGATGGCTCGGGACACCTCCGGACGTCCGTTTTTCTCCACATGACCCCACATGTTCTCTCTCCTCTGTCCTCTTTTTCCCATGGAGATGACCGGAATAGCCACCGGATTTTGGCTGGCTTGGCCAACTGCTCCCGTCGCCCACGCCGGCCACACCCCGTCGCCGACTCCTCACTTTTTTTCATCCATGCCGGAAGTTGCTGCTTCAAAAAAAGCTTCGGCGGCAAAGCTCGTCGACGGCGATGTGCAGGGTGGCAGCCGCTCGCCGCGAGCACGGTCGCCTGGCGCGCGAGCCACGGCCACGGTCGCGCGCTGCTGCTCCGCCGGCGCCCGCGCGCTGCCCAGGACCACGGCCACGGTCGCGCGCTGGCCGCTCCCGCCAGCGCCGTGCGGCTCCGCTCGCGCGCCGCGCGCGCTGCTGCTCCGCCGGCGCCGTGCGCCTGGCGCTCCGCCGGCGCCCGCGCGCTGCAAGCATCTCTTCCACGTCGTCTGCCCAGGACGAGCCCCGCCTCGCCTTCCACGGCCGCGCCCCGCGCCTGCCCGCCCAGCCAGGCCGCCCGCCCAGAGCCGCGCCGCCGCCCAGAGCCGCACGCCCAGGCCGTCGCAGGGCTCGCCGCGCCCTCGCCGCCCGCCCGGCCGAGCCGCCCGCCCGCCCGCCCAGCCGCTCGCCCGAGCCGCCCGCACAGCCGCACGCCCAGGCCGTCGCAGGGGCTCGCTCGCGCCCTCGCCGCCCGCCTGGCGGGCCGCCCGCCCGCCCGCCCGAGCCGCGCCCGGCCGCCCGCACAGCCGCGCCACGCCCGCGCACGCCCAGGCCGGTCGCAGGGCTCGCCGCGCCCTCGCCCGCCGACCACGGCCGTGCTCCCATCGCCTCGCCCGCCATGGCCGTGCAGCGCGCGAGGGGCTCCGCCATGCGCTGCTCGCGCGGAGGTCACCGGGCGTCGACGGAGGCCGCCGGGCGGGGCGGATCACGCCGGGCGGGGCCGGAGCTAGTTGGGTCATCGTAGTACTAGTAGTTGGAGAAGATGAATAGTATTGGGTATCTCTGCGCGTTGGGAAACAAAAACAGCCACGGACGTCCTGGTGTGTCCGTGACTCCGGAAGCCGACCCAAACAGCTAAAATCGGACGTCCAAATACATCCGTTTGGGTCACGCGGTTGGAGATGCCCTCAGACATTCAGTTCGCCTGCAATGAGCTACCCCGCGCGCTGGCACGGTTCTGGTGACGATTCCATCTGAGCTGACAAAACCGAACAACTCCACTGACCGATGAATGCGCTTATTAAATCGCCGTTTTATTTCATTTCATTAAATCATCGTAACAGTCATGTCCATGGTGCGTACGCTCGATCTTGTCTGATGTCTACGGCGCGCGGTTTGTCCGTGGTACACACATGTGTCCCTGCTGAGCCGCACACCTGCGTCGTGACATCCACTGTAATTCTTTTTGCTAAAAAAAGAGACACAGTACACACATGCATACTGATGAGAGAAGGTACCTAGCTTGATCACAGGGAGCCCCCGTATCGCAGGTACAGCCGTGCGTGCACAACATATATAGTCACACAAACAGACAGACTGGTTATAATAATGATGTGGGTTTAGAACTTTAGATGCAGCTAACCTGTGAATTTGTTGCCACGATGCAATCCTTGTGCAGCCCGCGCGCGCCCGTGACACAAGCGAACAAGCGCGGCGGCGGATGAGCATGCCGGCGAACGCCGACCAGGTTGGCCGGCCCTGCCTGTCGTCGTGTCGGTTAGAGCCAGCGCACGGCTGGGTCTCGACCGACCCCATGGCGAGAACCGGAGGAAGCTGCTACTCATTTGGCGTCTCACGGACGTGGAACCCCAAGGGCCATGGGTAGGACGCCCGGCCTTCGCTATCCATTCGTCCATATATATATATACATATATATATGTCCGTACCTACTTGGACGGTAGCTGGACGTCGCGCCGGATCACGAAGCCCTGCCGCACCGCCTCTAAAAAGTGCGGCGACGTGCCGTGGTATGCCGCAGCTTCGTCTGTCTTGTCCTCGGAAGTCGAAATTAATTGGGCGCGCGGGACGACATGTCATGCATCTTCTGATGCACACGGCGTGACGCCAAGGATCGCCGTGCCGTGGTTAGCTTGGGCTTGGCGAGCTCAAAGCAACGAGCCGCAACACACAAAATAATGCCAAAGAACCGGAGAACACACATGGCCGGCGTGAACGAGTTGCTTCGTGAGGCTTAAATGGAGATTGATGAATAAGATTCAGTTTACGGTGCCGAGCAAAAAGAAAAAAAAAAAAGACATGTCATGGTTGACAAGTACTTTCATGAGCATAGAAAATTTGAACCTGCAATTTTAAGAATGATTGGAATGACATCTCCCTTCAAAAGAGAGGTTCATTTATCACTGCGAAGTGCAGTAAATTTTGTGGCGCATGCGAGCATGTGAGAAGGACCAGCCCGTGAGTGGCATTGGCGTTGGATACTTGGTAAAACCTCACCTATTCTAAATGTGTGAAGCATATGTGACTATATCTAATGGATTTCATCCATATGTAGGTGCTCCAAGCTTTCAATTACTTTAAGGAGCTCTATGAGAAAAAACCATTCATGTTGACCCATTGTTGGAAGATGATTAAAATGTGTCTGCAAGTGAGAAACAAGCTATGATTCATACAAAACGGTCTAAGAGGCTCGAAGAAATGTGACAACGAATCACCGGCCATCGATCTTGACATTAGTAGGAAACTAGCTATAGGTGGGATGCTATTCTATGGCGCACCAGTTTTACGTGCGCCACAGCGTATTTTTGTGGCGCACCAGACACACATGCGCCACAGAAATATGGTGGGTCCCACCACCGGCCAGGCCCAATAATTGATTTCGTTATTTCTGTGGCGCATAGAATCATGTGGTGCACCACAAAAATAAGACATCTTGTGGTGCACACGCACACATACGCCACAGAATGTGGCCTTCCTGTGGCGCACCTTGACCCATGCGCCACATAATGACAGAAAGAAGCTTTTCCACACACCCCTGGATCGCCTAGAAATTACAAAAAAAAAATCATTCGAGGTGCCCATGTATTATGTCATCTGGTACCACTTAAAGTTAACAAACATGAATTTTGAATTTTTTTTGCAAAATTGCGTTGCAAAATCATCAAACTGGATTTATGGTTGCATACGAACTCGAAAAAAATGCACAATATATCAAAATGACCGGAAGAAAATTCTACATCCGAATTCACTGGGGCTTGGCGGTGAGACAATTTTCAGATTCTTAAAATTCAAAAAGAGTATAAGGATATGACAAAGTCAAGATTTTTTGCTGCAAAAATAAAAAATTCGGAAAACGCACCATATGCCCATGCTCCACGGAATTGTAGTGCTGAATTTTGAATTTCGGGGGCGTCCTCCTCCTTCTCCTCTTCCACTTCTCCTTCTCTTCTCCCTTCTTCTCCCTCCTCCTCCTCCACCCACACCCGACGACCTCCTCTGTCCCCAGCGACCACTTCCTCCTCCGGCGACCTCCTCCTCCTCCGGGGACCATTTGATTATCAGGGCATCTTGCTGAAGTAGAGCATGTACCTCAACAATTTGCCGCTTTCCTTCACATGCACCAAGAAATCCGAGATGCAAGTGTTCATGTTCAACTTCAGACAGATCTGGTTGCGCATTTGTGGAGAAGCCGCCAACAACACATGATTTAATTTGAATTATTATACGAATAATTTCCTTTGTATTTATGTTAAACCTATATTAAAATATTATATGAATAATTTTATGTGATAAAAATATTATTTCAAAACATTGTAAAAGGAAAACAAAAGATTTTGAGGGCGCCGGTTTGGAGGACACCGGTGTGAAAACCCGTTCCCCAATTGAAAAATGTTCTGCCGGCGCTCTCCCAAACGGGGGTCATAAGTGGAGATGATATGCATCGATTGCACACTCCCTGTACTGTACAAGACTACAGCACGAGGGAGGCCTGTGGGCACTGTACAAGTGCTAAACAGTTTAGCCTAAACTGTACTTGGCGATCGACCTTAGACCTAATTCCTTTGCTCGATGACACTCGTCTTACATGGACTCAATGATCATCCTTGATTAATTCATTCAGTGTCATTGCTTTGTCGTTACTGTCGTCGAATCTAACCGTGGCGGTGGCGCTCCCCCGTCCAGTTGTCGCTTTACGTCATTTTCCTTCCTGCTCGACATCTTTATTGATCAACCGTCTCTCTAGAAGATAACCGCCGTGTCTACGTCTCCATCCATCGGTTCTTTCTTTCATTGAAGCTTTACATCGGACAAGAGAAAAGGCAGAAAGCACTTGGGCGTACGTGCAGTATATGCTTGGCCCATCCTATGCGGTTTGACTGTGAGAGATATGTGGTTCACGGGTTGGATTTGCCCTATGCGTGATTGGAACAACAGAGCATCATCGATCGAGGGAGCGCTGAGCTGATAATATTTTCTGGTGCGGTGTTGATACATGTAATCTGCCTTTGCTTACATCAGTCTGAGACTTCCTTGGGCGTTTGTGGAGGCCAAATCGAATGCAGGCAGCTGTGTCGACCACCTACCAGCATTAGCACGCTTTCCAAGTGATTCAGTCATCAGTGGACTAACGGTCGAATTGCTGGGAGTAAGCACGTTTTTTGTGTAACTGTTGGGAGTGAACCCAATAAAGTTCCCAGCTGAAAAATAACAATAAAGTTGTCTAAACTCATGGAGATTAGTTTCGTGCCAATCTGTTGTACATAGTACAATTTGAATTCACTATTACTTATAGCAAGAACAACAACCAAAAAAAACAGTTCTGGTTCTGTTACTGGGCCCAGTTTGAATTCACTACCTATAGCTTACGATCTTTTTTTTTTGCTTCAGATGTGGGCCTAATTTGAAATTAAATGGCATGATAGATATGCTGAGGTTATGTTCTTTGTATGTGGCGAAGGCCTTTCTTGGGCCGAAGATTTAGTGATCAGCCAGGTAACTATTGCAGCTGACTGTGCTGGGGTCACTAGTAACACATTCAGGTTAGACAGAGTTTCCCACCATTGTGAACATACAGTCATACAGAGTAATAGTGAATATATATACTGAACAGTAAGCTGGCCATCCCCGTATGTACTCTGATTGTACTAATTGTTGTATCACTGGAAAAATAACACCAGATTGAATCACTAATTTTGTAGGATTTGGAATCTCGACAAGTTTACTGCCGCAATGGTTCTGGAGGATTCCTCTCCTCTCTCGTTCTTTATCCTTCTGGTCTTGTCTTATTTACATTTCCCTCCTCCACTATACAAGATCTACATATTTTTTTTTGCGTGAAAACCTGATATATTAAAACAAGGATCCTTACAGATCAGCCCAGAACAAAGCAAAAAATACAACAAAGTCCTGCTGGACCACGAAGACAACCACCGCACGCGAACGCCGCCGGCGCGCCGCCGCTGCTACTCCTCTTCTTGACTTGGATCGGGAGAGCCCCCATGCGGACGGGAAGTCGACGAACCTCGAGCTTCAAGAAGCCTCCATCCTGCAGCGCCATCATCTTCGTCTTACTCCAATACACCACCGTCTTCGGATTATTGCATAACCGGAGCCGCCGCGACTCGATCTCCGGCGAGGGAAGCCCTGCTCCGAAGCTCCGAGGAACCAGGAGCAAGGACAGGACAGGCGGTCGACAACGGAGACCACTGGTACTCCACCGTCGAAGAGGACGACCGCCTCCCTGCATAACACCACCGACTGCGCCGCCGGCTGAGACCCTACTAAGCTCTACGCTATGTACACGGTGGGATCCGGTGTTCCCCCACCCTACCGCCGCCGGAGCGGCCGCCGGAGGGAGAGGGAACCGCCGGAATCGCCGCCGGCGAGGTGAGCAAGAAGGGGGATTCAGAAATCGCCTCTCTGCACTGTTCACGGGGAGAGGTTGGGTCCAAGTTATACAAGATCTACATATAGTTACACTCTTACACACACACACACTTCTACACTAATACCGATGTCGGGAACGCTGAGCTATAATATCCTGGTGTAAAGCTGGTATGTGTAATCGGATGCCAATCGAATGCAGGCCATCCAGGCATCGTGGCATGTACACATACCGACATATAATCATTAACAACATCCAGCAATAATCACTCATTCTACATGTACAGATGTTCAATCTCGTAGCTAAACTCTGCATCTTCCACGGCTGTCTTCGTGCAGGTGGCAGCGCGCGCCCTGAAGTTCACGGACGAAAGGTCGGCAAGAAGCTGCTGTTGTGGCCAAGTGGGCGGGTCGAGGGGATAATAATTTCATACAACAAACTAACTTGGCCAAAAGATAAAGAAGAGTTGGTAAGGTTGGTTAGCAGGCAAACCCGTGCTCAGGGACGGAGCCAGCAGGGGGCTGGCTGGGGCCATGGCCCCCCTCATGGTGAAAACCCCCTTGCTAATTTTTTTCTTTTTTCGAAATGGGGGTCATCCCCGGCTTCTGCATCGTGATGATGTACACAGCCTTTTATTAATATAGTTCAGAGTAACCAAGTTTACAAAACACTAATCATCGAGGACTGGTCCCATAACCAACCATCGAAAGAAAAACGCATAAGAAGACTACAAATTAACATAGTCTTCTAGTAAGACGCCACCAGCCACGGCACAAGATATCCTGAGCGACCATCAGGAGCCGTGTGCATCCAGTAGCCATGGCATCCCGCTGCCCCTCCGGGGAGAGTAGGGCCCAGAGCTGCACCCAATGGGAAACCATATGAATAACCTGCAAAAAATGAAAAGACGATTTTTTTGTTAAAGATTATATCATTCCTGGTCCTCCAAATAGACCAACATAAAGAAGAAACCCCAATCTGGATAAATGCCTTAGACTGTCTATCTACTACATTCAACCAGTTACCAAACATATTAGTAACACTGGTAGGAGGTGGAAGAGCATAAGTAAAATGCACCGTGCGCCATAGGAGTTTAGCTAAAGGACATTCAATAAACAGATGTTGAATGGTCTCCTGTTCCCCACAGAAGACACACTTTGTACACCCATTCCAATGACGTTTAGCTAGATTATCTTTTGTTAGCAATACCTTATTACTCAAGAACCACATGAAAATTTTAATTTTTTGCGGAACTTTAACCTTCCATAAATATTTCCGTAGAAAAGGGGTATGGTCACACATAATATCCTCATACATCGACTTCACTGTAAACAAACCATTAGCTGTCAAATTCCAAACAAAACGATCCTCATCATCATTCAAATGTACCATCATTAGTTTCCGACAAAGTTGTAACCAGGCCGACCACTTGCTACCGGTTAACAATCTTCTAAACATAATATTCAAAGGCGACTGACCAAGAACATGTGCGACAGTGACATTTTTGTGGTGAGCAATATTATATAGAGACGGGTATTGTTGGGTCAACGGAGTCTTGCCTAACCAGGTATCTTCCCAAAAACGAGTACTGCTACCATTACCCACTTTGAAAAAACCCCTGGAAAAAAACTCCAGTTTGACCTCCATTAGTCCTTTCCAGAAAGGCGAATCAGTAGGTCTCGCTTGAACCTCCGATAAAGTCTTATGTCTGAGATATTTATTTTGTAGCAATTCCTGCCACACTCCATCCTCATTAAGAAGTTTAAACAACCATTTACTCAATAAACACCTGTTTTTGATTTCTAGCACTTCAATACCTAGACCCCCCTGGTCTTTAGGTCTACAAACAATGTTCCATTTTGTAAGCCGGTATTTTCTTTTGTTTTCGTCGATCGCCAAAAGAATCTAGATCTATAGTAGTCCAAACGTTTCCTTACCCCAACAGGTATTTGAAGAAAGACAACATAAACATCGGTAAGCTAGTTAATACTGAATTGATAAGCACTAACCTATCATCATAGGATAGTAACTTCCCTTTCCAAAGATCCTAATTTACTCTCAAACCTTGTCTCTACCGGATACCAGTCAGAATTCTTGAGTTTTTTTGTAATGGATTGGTATACCTAAGTATCTAAAGGGGAGTTGTCCAGCATCACATCCAAAGATATGTTTGTACTGATCCTCTTCCTCCTTTGCCTTTCCAAAACAAAAAATCTCACTCTTATGAAAATTAATCTTGAGTCCCGATAATTCTTCAAAGAGACACAAAATTAGTTTCATATTGACAGCTTTGTTTAGGTCATGCTCTAAGAAAAGGATAGTATCATCAGCGTACTGTAGTATAGAGAGACCTCCCTCAACCAAATGTGGAATGAGTCCTCCAACTTGACCATCTTCTTTGACTCACTCAATTAAGATGGCAAGCATGTCCACTACAATATTAAAAAGCATTGGAGACAGCGGGTCTCCTTGCCTTAAGCCTTTTTTTGTTTGGAAATAATGACCAATATCATCATTGACCTTCACACCAACACTGCCCCCTTGGACAAAATGTTGAACTAATCTACCCCATTCTTGAGCAAAACCTTTCATCCTTAACGTCTGTTGTAGGAAAGGCCATTTTACCTTGCCATATGCTTTTTCAAAATCTATCTTAAATAAGACACCATCCAACTTTTTCGTGTGTAACTCATGAATTGTTTCATGTAAAATGACTACCCCTTCCAAAATTTTTCTACCTGGCATAAAAGCATATTGGGTTGGCTTTATTACTCTTGGGGCAATCCCCGATATACGATTAGTACCAACCTTAGTAAATATTTTGAAACAAACATTTAGTAAACAAATAGGTCTATATTGTTGTATCTGAACCGCGTTTTCTTTCTTGGGTAGTAACGTGATAACCCCAAAATTCAGTTTATATAGGGGCAAATCCCCATTCGAAAATTGAGAAAATAGGGCCATCAGATCATGCTTTATTACTTCCCAAAAATGCTGATAAAACTCAGCTGGAAAGCCATCTGGCCCCGGAGCTTTGTTCCTTTCCACCTAAAAAATAGCTTGACGGACCTCCTCTTCAGTAAAAGGGGCTGTCAAAATTTCATTCTCAATAGTCGAGATCTGCGTAATATCATGTGTCTCCGCTTCGTTTAATGAGATATTTGTTTGAGTGGGTGCTCCAAACAATTTTTTGTGGAACTCCGTAATATAGACCTTTAAATTATCTTCCCCAACAATCGTTCCCTCTTGTTGTTCTAGTTGAAATTTTTTCTTCTTTCGGTGTTTACCATTCGCTATTAAGTGGAAATATCTAGTATTATTACCTCCTTCCTGGATATGTTTAACCTTCGCTCTCTGTGCCCATTTTGATTCCTCTTCCCTTCTTAATTTGTTCAGATTCTCATTTGCCTTTTTAAGTACTTCCCTTTCATTTGTATTCAAAATACATGTTTCGGCTTTCACATCTAGATTATCAATGATATTTAGTAACCGTTCTTTCTCTTTTTTATACTTTCCACTTTGATTCTTTGCCCATCCTCTAAGAAAGCGTCGTATATGTCTTAACTTATTTAGCCAAATATCCATTGGAGAAGCTCCACTCATAGCTGAATTCCACTCCGTTACTATCATATCAAAGAAACCCTCTTGACGCAATCAATGTAGCTCAAAAGAGAATTTTGCTTGATTGCCCAGGTGTGCTTTCACTCCTAAGTCAATTAGTATTGGAGTATGATCAGAATCAGCCCTAGATAAGGCTCTAACAGTTACCAAAGGGAACTTTTGTTCCCATGAGATTGATGTTAGAACCCTATCTAACTTCTCATAAGTAGGTTGAAGTCTTCTACTTGCCCATGTAAATTGCCTTCTAGTAAGAGCAATTTCACGCAAGTTCAGGTGTTCAATAATTGCATTAAAAACAAAGGGCCAACGCGCTTTGAAATTATCATTATTTTTCTCCTCCGTTTACGAATAATATTGAAATCACCACCTCACCAACATAGGTAATGTTTCAGATTCACAAGTTCTCACTAATTCAGCTAAGAATTCTGCCTTATGCTCGTCTTGGGCAGCCCCATAGACCGGCACCAGAATCCATTCAAAACCATCATTCTTACATTTAATATGAAGTTTGACACAGAAATCTCCAGTAGTTACTTTTAACACACGAAGCGTATCGGAGTTTATTCCCACTAGAATACCCCCTGAGCGACCGTGTGGTGGTAGACAAAACCAAGAGAAGTTAAAGCCTGCCGCCAGTTGGTTCAAAAAGGGTATCGAGAAATTAGATCTTCCAGTTTCCAACAAAGCTATGAAGTCTAATTTATGTTCCCTAATTGCCTCTTTGACAAACAAGTGTTTAGCAGTATCTCCAAAACCTCCTGGATTCCAGTTAATACCCTTCAGATTCTGCATTATGACCATTGTTTCTTGACTCTTTTCCTAGTGCTCTTACGAGTGTTATTAGTATCATAAATTTTGCGTTGCCTAACTTTCTTTACTTTCACCACCGGTTTGAGATGCTCAAGATGAACATCTAAATCTAGAGTGGTGTCATCCTCATAAACCAAATCTTCACAAAGTGTGGATACTTTTGACATTACAAGAGTCTCCAATCCTTCTTTCATATTTTCAATCTCATTATTCTTTTTCTCTAGAAAAGTTAGAATACGTTCCTCTTCCACCATTTTAAGCCCTTTAACCGATTTACCTATATGTCCTGCTGTATTACCTAGAGATATACCTAAGTGATCCGCTC
This sequence comes from Lolium rigidum, assembly GCF_022539505.1. Classification (NCBI taxonomy): domain Eukaryota; kingdom Viridiplantae; phylum Streptophyta; class Magnoliopsida; order Poales; family Poaceae; genus Lolium; species Lolium rigidum. The sequence continues at coordinate 26,494,197 of NC_061510.1, read as the reverse complement.
TCCTAACAATCTTAGAATCTGGAATATTAATAATAGAAAGCCTGGGTATAGTATACTGACCTGAAGTGGAAGCTTCATCACTTATTTTATATGTAATTTCACCTAAATTTAGCTATATGGCCCCCTTCAAGAAATTTTGCATGTAATTAGCCTCCCTTGTGTCACTTTCCTGGCTTCGTCCCTGCCCGTGCTCAAGTAAAAGATGCACCAAAGCAGTACAACAAGTATATCTAAGCAAGTTAAGAAACTACTCTACCAACTGCAGTAGTTATTCTCCTCTTATTACTTCTATAACCATAACTGAATGGTAGATATAATCTATTCCTATACGATTCCTTAGCCAAGCCGTAGCTAGCACCCAGGGAAGCAAGAAAATCATCGCCGCATAAACTCTAGTAGTTCAATGACCATGCTTAAGTAAAGAAGCACCTGCAGTTTTATATGCACAAGGGATTCAGATAATTAGCTTCGTACCTAGTAGCGCCACACACACACACATGCAACATCCTATGTCCTCGGTACAGCTCCAATGCCTCGTCCCATGTCACTGCCCTGCATAAAGCAAGATACTTCGAATTAAGAACGCATATTTAACAACCACTCTAGTGTCGACTCACTCCAGAATGAATTCCTTTTGGGGCAAGATGATCTAAACCCGCTATATCAGTGTGCATGCCTCTTTTCAGTTCTTTTTGAAATCAAACAAAAGTAAACTATACAGAATCAATGGACTGGCTAAGCCGATAAAAGAGAAAATTTAAACTAGTATCTCCAAGCAGGGCATGCACACAGCAGACTCAAAAATTGACCAAGATTGTTAAAAGTGGCAATTGCACACAGCAGTCAACATATTTCACAAACACAATAGGCTACAGCTGCTGCATCGGACAAAGAAAAGGCATATTTCCACATCAGAATGCAAGCATAGCACAATCATATTTAACCAGTCACTAGTAGGCCTAGCTCATCAACTAAGCTCCAGATTACAAAAAGGCAACATTTCAGGTTTAGTATCCATGTTGGAATCCAACTAAAACCAGATGCTTCCCAAAATGCTAAACATTTCGAATTTGCACAGCCAGCCCAGCAACATGGCTAAATATTTCGAATTACTCCAGAACCATGTCCGTGAACTTAGGCAACTATTGAACACAGACAGTTAAGTTCTAGAATTAGATTCCAGAGACTGTAAACCAGGTTCAATTGGCACAAACTGACTGCCTTGAAATTTACCTCATACCACATGATGCAAAGAATGGGTCGGCCTTGGCGGAAGTCCACCCACTGCTGCCGGAGGGGTACAGCATGATGATTTATGTTCTCTTGACGCATCGTAGAGTCGAACCCTGCATTTCATAGATAGTGCATCAGTAAGAAGCTACAGCTCCATGAGTATATAGTGTACTGAATAATACTCTAGCATGAAGAAGAGAACATATTGATGGCATATGAAAGAGATCCCATCCAATTAAAACATGAGAAAAAGACACCAACACTTTGAACATCAGAATTCAAGAGAGAGCATGAGGGTTTTACAAATTCCGATTATAAAGGCCGATTTTGATGATGAAGTATGCTGGACACACACACCTAATGCTCAGTGCACAACAAAGAGTGCATACACGTGTTTTTTGCAGGATGCTAGAAGCAAACTCCAGGGAATTATTTCTGACGACGAGAAGAAAATCTGGTGGGATGTGTGGAGAAATAAAAACTCCTAGGGTCAAAACCTTTGCCTGGAGATTAATTAGAAAGGCACTTGTGACGGGAGCCAGAGATTCGAAATTCTCAAAACACATTGCAAAGGAATGTTCAAGGTGTGGTATGCTAGAAACTGACTCAATTATTTTTTCACCTTTGCCAAAGCAGTTTGGTTTTGTTCTTCGATAGGATTCAAAACTGATGCCTTTGATACTACTCTCAATCCTTCAAATATTATCCAATCTATGTTACAGACTCCTCAATCTGATATATCTCCTGATAAAATCTTTACCTTGCTCTGGTGTATTTGGAGAGCACGCAATGATTATCTGTTCAACAGAAATATTTGGTCAGTATTGCAGGTTCATCACGTGGCTGCTGCCCTTCTTTTATATGGCATAGAAGACCAGGCAATGCACCAGGAAGAATCCCATCGAGCTGCTCATATGACTATACATGAAGCTATTACCACACCTCCTGTTGCTCTTTTGCCTGCAGGTCCAAAAGCATGTTTGCAGGTGCAAACTATTCTTCGGCAGCAGATGGCACCTTCTCCAGGAACTACAGTCAAGGACACATCAAACATTCCAGGGCCGATCGTCTTCACAGATGCTGCATGATCACCAGGGAGTTATGGCCAACCAGTGTTAGCTGGATTAGGTCTCTTCATTCAGTTGGGTGATGATAGGCCCTGCTTACATGTCTACATCTCGGCAGTCTCTCCACCAGTCTCAGCAATTCAAGCTGAAGCTTTTGGCCTGCTGCTTGCAGCGAAGGCAACAAAAGTACTTCGACTCCAGCGCGCTACCTTTCTGATGGACAATGCAACGTTGGCAACAGCGGCAGCCTCCCAGGATCCAATCAGTGCCCCAGGTCACTGGACAATTAGGCCACAGCTGGCAGATATAGCAGCCAGCTCTTCCTTCAATGCAACCTGGATCTTTCACATATCCAGAAGCCTCAATTTGAAAGCTCACCATCAGGCAAAGCTTGCTCTTAAGTTCCAGGATAGATCTTTGTATTTCAGATGTCTGAACTCTCCTACTGAAGTTTGTCTAAACAGGGATGTATCATCAGTGGTCAGCGTGCCTGAGTGCATGCTAGTCTATGTAAAATGCTGCTGAATTAATAAAATTTCCATGTTCCAAAAAAAAAGAGAGAGCGTGGGGTAATGATCTCATTAAACTTCAAGGATGCACTAAAGCACTACACATATACAAAAGTACTAGAGGGATATGCGATGCATTTTAGGCCTGCTAAGGTGGAGAAGAGAGGCATGCTCCAATGTCTGTATCGCGTCCTGGGATAGTGTGGCCAGCGTGGTGGGTATGCTAGCTGTAACACGCTTAGTTTTTTAAAGATGCCGCCCCGTGATTTAATAGAAAGTAGGCCCCCTTCGCTTTGCCAGATAGATAGTAACTGATTTATAGGCAGGTAAATGATAATATTAGCAATTGGTTGCGACGTGACTTTTTTTCCTCACTTCATATAGGTTGTGAGCATATTTGATTGGAGCTGAGGTTTTGAAGAGGGAAAAGATCGACATTTGCGCATTGAGAGGACGGGAAAAAGGTGAGGTGGTTGTGTTGTGTTGTGGGGTGATGAAGATGTGATCAGGTCCTCAGGAGATACCGCAGATGTTTTTTTCCGCCCTTATTCAGGAATCTATATAGGGCCCAATCAGGTGACAGGAGAAGCTATTGACAATCTAGATGGCTGTTAGCTAGACCAACGGTACAGAGGAATGCGGCGAAAACTCATGAGTCTACATAATGGTGAGCAGAAAGGATAAAACATTTCAATATAAATTCAGTATTATGCTTAGATGCTCTCTCTCCTCTTCCGATCACTATGAAACTATATTTGGAATAAGAACTAAACAACACCATATGGGAATGAGACTATCTAGAAAAATATCAACGATGCATTTAAAAGGCTCCAACAGACTGCAAATAATCCCAGAACTATAGTTGAACATCATTGAGCATGTGTGTGCGTTACGCCTCGATAAAATTGTTCACGTTATACCCTTGGTCACAAAAAAACACATATAGTACTTAAATGATGCGGTACGCCACCTAAACATTTCAGAAAATAAACACCAAAATTACACCCAAAAGAACCTACAAAGCTACCTTGTAGTGGGTTCTGCTGCCGAATGCCCTCCATTCATGTTGGCTCGTCAAAGATTTTTCTCTAGGAAATGCCTCCATGCAATTGGTAGATCTGCATAGCAGGTAAAGGTGTCTTTTCAAAAATTATTAGATCATATCAATACCTGTGAAAATATCTCTTCTTTGCACTTTACATAAGGCATGATATCTAGTTTGTGTGGGAACCAAAAGGTCCTTACATGATTTAGGGCATATTTGCTTTTTATAAATGGGACATAAAGACAATATTAATAACATTAATCATACACATTGCATGCCACAATATTTGAAGAACTGCTACTGATTTCTATTTCAGTTGTATACATACTGTTGTTAAACAATTTGGTTATTTCTAGAGAGCAGGAATGCAACAGATGCTAAATAAGGTATTCTATTAAACAGAGCATTTTGTAGGGAACGAAACTTTAGTTGTTTTGACAAAAGTTCTTGGGACCAGAAGTTTAATGTATGGGTGTGGAGAAAAAAATGTTGAATGCTCCCCTTCCTACATGTACTCAAATGGAAGAAACTCTCACATGACTACCTAGACAACAACTAATACCAGCACATCAAACAAAAAGCGATTAACCTGAACTCTATATGTATTAGGCATTAGTTATCACTTCTCAGGCATAAACTCTAGAGAAAATAGGGCATGGTGTTTCTCTTGGGAAAAGAGAATTAGGACAGAGTATAGAAGATATTGTGTTCAGTTGCATTCAAAAATATTGGTTTACACTAACAGTAGAAAACCTGCTCTGCAGCACTCCCAGGGTTAGTCTCTGTACATCTCTACTTACAAAAGAATCTCAAGTGCAGTTAGTTAGTCGACAAAAAAAAACTCATGTACAGCTTTACTCCCTGGCCAAATAATAACATGGCCAAAATTATTCCCTTATCCAGACAACCAAGCAGCAAGGCATTTATACAGAGCAATTACCAATCTTTCCTCAGTTCAGGATAAGTGCTCATTGCATTTTCAGGGATAGGCGCATGTGCACTTGTTAAAACAGTAGCAATATATATATGTTCTCTATGATCTCTAAGTAGTTTGATTCAGTTAGCTATGCGGTAATGATCCAAGTGATTTAACTGTAAAATGTGAATGTATCAGTGATCCGACAATTTTTTAGGATGGAGGGAGTATTTAAAATGGCAGCATCAAACTTGAATATCCCAGAACAATGGAAGAACATACATGTCTAAAGGGGAAACCATATGCATCTCAGTAAGCATATGGTATGCATCCCTCGAAAAGAAGCCAAGTTTAGGCATAAACAAATCTGAGAAGCACTTCCAAAAACACGTGTAGTTTGTTGTACTAACCAAAGCAAACCAGTGAGAAGAGAGGAGAGATACTACTATTATGATACTTCTATTATGTTTTTTGTCCAAGGTGCAATATAAAACCTATCACTTTGGTCTGGGAACTTCACCATACCAATGGTACTACTGCATGTCTATTCATGTCTGGACTTTGGTAAGGTTTGTATCTGGACTCTGAAGGACAAACCTAGTGGCCATAAAGAAGTCAATCAAAGTTGGCAAGGACAGGAAGAAGAAATTCCCCGATGATATTATAATCCAATCCAAAATGAGGCACACGAACATCGCTCCAAGCTTATCTAGACAAAAAGATCAAGGGAATTTATCGATAATGAATCTATGTGGCATCATGTATGTGGGGGTGGGGCATCACTATTAAGTATCAAACGAATGCTACTACCTTAGGCGTCATGTCAATCATCTGTACTTGTTTTAATCTGCTGGATTCTCCAGGGTGGCATGGCAATCAGCCTTTGCGTCCAGTCGAGCACGGCTACTACCTTCCATCCTCTTCTAGTATTCAACATGTTACATCTGGTTGTGTAAAGTTTGATTGTTCTGATAAACTTTACTATCTTAAATATATGCCAAGACATTAAATTACCCATTTATTGAAGCAGAGTAATATTGGTTATGTGCTCTTCAATATTGTAATGTGATTTCCTCGTCTGTTGCTAGCAAATGGCGTTCCACACATTGCAAACTAGTCTATTTAGAAGAAGAAGAAGAAAAAAATCTGACAAATATATCTCTGCTTTCCTATCCTCTTCACCCAGAACTTGAGCGACATGGACATCTCGGCAATTCTGTGAAGCGCTGGCATGTAAAATTCTTGGTGATCCTCTTGGAACACCCAAGAACAGTGCTTAAATTAGTGACGAGGGGCGTGGACTGACAGACGAAGAAGAAGGGGTTGATACGACGCATACCAGAGATGGCCCTTTTGGTCCTGAAGGCGGCAGCGAGCACGGCGTATGCCGGCGCCGGCGGCATCGTGCCTGCCGCGGGTGGGGACGAGGCAGAGTGTGCGGGAGCGCGCGCATGAGACAGAACGGGAGCTTCGCGCGCTCAGTCGATTACCGGCAGCGGATGGCGGGAAAACGTGCTCCGAGTCGGCGAGTCCCAGCCGGTGTGGCCGCAGTGCCGGTCGCGGAGGCGGCGCCGGCGCCGGCGCGAGCGCGTGGCAAGGTGTTATGGGGCGGCGGGGGGCAAAACGGTCTTCTCGCATCGGAGGCTCGGTATATTTTTGTTAAAAATAATAACTCGGGGTCATTTTATCGATTATTAGCCACTCACTCGCCCCCTCCGCCGGTAAGGCGGCGGCGCGCCGCCGCGCCCGACCACTCCCCGCTGGCCGCCTCCTCCCGAGCTCCTCCAATGGCCGGAATGCCTCCTGCTGGCGCCGATCCGTGCATTTCCCCAACGGAGGCATTGGCACAGCGGGCACAGCGGCTCCCGGCCACCCTCCTCTTCCCCGCCCAGCCCTTCGCGGCCCCGTCCACGGCCCACGACGCCGGCCTCCGCGCCCTGGACCTCCTCCACTTCGTCCGCCTCGACCTCTCCGCCTCGGGCGCCCCGCGGCCCGACCTCGTCGCCGAGCTGATCGCCAACTACCGATGCAAGCCCGGCTCCGACCGCGGATGGGGCTCCGTCCGTGGCAAACGAATCGAGGTCTCCTCCGAAGCGCTCGCCATTGCGCTCTGCCTCCCGGTGGGAAGAGCTACTACGAGCCGTAGCGCGGCCGCCGACCCCGCCGTCGTGGCCTCCGCCGCCCAAGAGTTCGCAAAGGTTTACATCTTGCAGAGGGGCGTCAAGGATGCAGCTTTGAGGGCTGTGGAGGAGGGCAGGGCGCATGATATCGACTGGACAGGGCTGATCTGGCGCCAAGTCAAGGTGGAGATCAAGGTCTTCATGGCCAATCAGAGCGCCGACAGGGTGTGCTACCACGGCGCGCATCTGCAGAGGCTCATCTGGGTCCAGAGGCCGGAGCTCTTCCGGCGGCCACTGGAGGAGCGAAGAAGTAACCACCGATCACTTGTGGGTGACATGCAGAGGCCGACACTCTTCCAACTGCGCCCACAGCAACAGGAGGAACGAGGTATCAAACGAGCAGCTGCCAATGAGAACCAAAAGTGTTGCTTGGAGTTCAACATGCAGGAGGATACACCAAGACCCCAGCAGATTAACCTGGCATCCAAGAAGTATGATGCGGCATCTAAGAATTTCGATGCGGCATCTGAGAGGTTCATTGTGGCATCTAGGAATTTCTTTCCTGCGTCTATGATGACCGATGCTAGATCCAAGAAGATTGATATGGCAGCCGAGGGGTTCGATGCGGCATCCGAGAAGCTTGATATGGCAAGTAAGATGATGGATGCGGTGTCTAGGATGATCGAAGCCACATCCAGGCAGCTTGACGCGAGAGGAAAACAGATTGGCGAGCAAAAGGGCAAGCTTGACGCGAGAGCAAAACATCTGGGCGAGAAAGAGGGCAAGCTTGACGCGAGAGCAAAACATCTTGGCGAGCAAGAGGGCAGGCTTGACGCGAGAGCGAAACAGCTTGAAGAGCAAGAGACCAAGCTTGGCGCGAGAGCAAAACAGCTTGGAGAGCAAGAGGGCAAGCTTGACGCGAGAGCAAAACAGCTCGGAGAGCAAGAGGGGAAGCTTGACGCGATAACGAAACAGCTTGGCAAGCAAGTGGACGAGGTTGACGCAACAGCAGAACAGCTTGGTGAGCAAGAGGGCGACATGCAAGCAATGGAGTTGCTCAACAGCGCATTGGTTACAAAGGAAAGAGAAAGCAACGACGAGTTGCAATGTGCTCGGAAGATGCTCATAGAGGTAACTGAGCAACTAACCCATCCTTTGTGGATGCATGCATTTGATACTTCCAAAGATAATCTCACTATTTATTATCATTTATTATGCACTGTGTGTTGGGCAGGCTTTGCAGAAGTTTACAAATGGTCGGTCTCATATAGGTGTCAAAAGAATGGGCGAGCTTGACCCTAGAGTGTTTGCGAAAGCTTGTACATCAAATGTACACCATGAGGATGCCCAATTGAACTCCGCTGTTCTTTGTTCGAAATGGCAAGCAGAAATTACAAACTCGAAGTGGCATCCTTTTAGGATAATCACGGTGGATGGTGAACCAATGGTATGGGAACTGTAGAAGCTCTCTATTATTGTTCATAGTTTCTGTACTCTGCTAGCTTAAAACGGTGAGTCATTAATTTCTCGAAAATTGGCATTTAGCTTCTATGGTAATTGTGTTTTACTCTTAGAGACAAAGGGAGACCCCTGATCACCCTATTTCTTAATTGTCACTTTGCTGCTAAATGTTGGAGGAAATTTGACATTTTCTGGAATTATAGCCAGGGACCCAAGTTTATCACTCGCATGTTTGAGGCAGCAAAACAGAGTTTTCAGGGACCAAAGTTTTTTGAGGTTGCCACATGTTCTCTATGGGGATTTGGAAACAAAGGAATGGTTTGATTTTTGAAAGCAAATAGCCATCCACAATTATTTGGAGAGTTGTTTTCGTGAAGGGCACTACTATTTCACTAGCTCACAGAGTTAAACCCTCACATACGGCGCCTTGATTCTTTCTAATTTTTCTCCTGTTGCCCTTTCTAGTTTTTTCTTGTTATGTTACTTTTCCACCCCTGTGGCATTATATATGTACAGAAAAAACAGCATCTATTTTTGCAAACATTTATATACTCGCAAGCATTTACATGCTTTCACCTGAATGTGAGATTCTTTCATTTCTTTCGTTTAGGAAATTCTCTTGGAGGACGACAAGAAGCTCTGTGAATTGAAGGAACAGCAAGGTGAGGAGATCTACGGCTTGGTGACAAAGGCTCTGCTTGAAATCAACGAGTACAACCCCAGCGGACGTTACGTTGAACCGGTGCTGTGGAACTATAAGGAAAGCCGGAAAGCGACGCTGCAGGAAGCCATCCTGTTCGTCCTGAAACAGTGGCAGTCACACAAGAGGAAGCGCTAGAGCAGGCTGGGGTGTGTCCTGCTTTTGTTTTTCATGAACTTGATTTTGTTATTGTAGCGGCAATGGATCAGTTCAGAGGTCTGTGTAGCGGTTCAATAGGAACTTAATGATCATGGATCTACTAAATTAATTGTAGCTTTTTTTTTAACGGGATTGTAGCTTAGCTACATGCTCCTATTGTATATAGCCTTGGCATGGATGCTGGTACCAATCATAGAAATGTATAGCTTTCCTCTCTTGCCTTTGTACTATAATAGTATCATTAATATGTAATGTGATGCTTGCCCTGACTCTAAGAGAAGAGGAGCTGCTGAGCCTGGAGCTCAAGCTTGACAATGGTGATGCTGGCTTTGGTCCTGAAGGCGGACGCGAGCAGGGCATGGGGCCGAACGGCAAGCCTGGTGCACTCGGCCGACCCAGCTGCCGGAGATAGTACCATGGGACGACGGGGCTTCTCCCGTCGGAGGCCGCTGCAGCCGAAACGGGCGTGGAGGCACCAAAGGAATACCAGGTGCTGAGAGCACATCGGCCAGGCGGAGGAATCATGACCGGTTTGCTATCCGATTAACACCAATTAGTTTGGGTTTCGTTATTCAAATCTGGCATATCGGCACACAAGAAGCAGTATACCCTCCTGGATCGTGTATATATAGACATTTCATTTCATGTACAGTGTAAAGCTGGTGAGATCCCTCAGTTACAGATAGATACTCAGTCATACTGGGACAAAGGGCAAACGGGAGCTAATTGTACAATGATGATGAGCCAAACGTAATGCAGAGCCTTGACATCCCCAGAGGGCAAAAGATGAATCACGTTGGCATTTCAGAGCTTGGATGTCGCGAGCTTGATAAGATCTTTCCTCAGTATCTTGCCGGAAGCATTCTTGGGGATGTCTGTCACAAACGCCACCTTCCTGACCTTCTTGTAAGGTGCTACCTGCAGAACATTACACAGCCACGGGTCAGAGAAATCGCAGGAATCAGCTGAAGTCTCTCTGTCGGTGGTAACAGAAGCTCGCTCATTTTGATGGATTTTATCATTCACGAGTCATGCTCTGCTCACCTGTTTCGCCACAAACTCCATCACCTCGGCCGCTGACAAGTTACTCCCTTTCTTCCTCACCACATAGGCCATCGGGAACTGTCCGACCTCCCTGTCCGGGAATCTGGAAGGACCAAACCATTAAGAAATCTGGTCTAACTAGGTTGTTAAAACTGATCAGACATCTTGATGATACTCACGGGATAACGGCGACATCAGTAACATCTGGATGTGTCAGCAGAAGAGCTTCCAACTCTGCTGGAGGCACCTATTTTATACACATGTCACATTCAGATGTCAAGAAACGGTTACAAGTTAGAAGCATGCCTCTGTGAGAGACATCTGCATGTACCTGATAGCCTTTGTACTTGATCAACTCTTTCAGACGATCCACCACGAAGAGATAACCATCCTCGTCTATATAGCAGAGATCACCAGTCTTGAGCCATCCATCAGGTGTCACTGTCGACTGTGTTGCCTCTGTGTTCTTAAAGTAGCCTGAAGCGAACAAAGTTGCAATTTAAGATACTCTGAGTGTTGCTGATACTTATACTTGCAAATCTCCAATATGTTAGCTGCCGGACAGTGTAAAGACCTGAAATGAAATAACTTTGCTCTACATGGACTGCAGCATGTTGGAGCACGATCTACGCGATCCTACTCATCATTCTATCTAAAAAGGCTTACCTCACGGCCTCTAGCTGATACACTGTCATAAAAGATGAAGTGAGAATTTATCTGTGTGTGGATGTTTGAGTCCCAGTACTCAGTCTGGCCTTTCTTCTCGATGGTGCATGGGTAGAAACTTCTGATTTCCTGGAAGTCATTCCAGGTTACCAATTATATACTAGCTGCATAACTAATGTACTTGTTTCACCTTGTGGGTAATTTGAATTTGCATGCGACTTACTGAGTTTCATTACACTATGGAACATATTCTAGACCATCGGTAGGAAGTATTAGATGGCATGGCGGTACTATTGCAAACACGTTAGCTCAATCAGTAAAAAAAAAGCAGAGCGATAAAAATAGAAAAAACTATGTTTTTCTATTACTCAGATGTGTCAAAGTCGAAGTCTAGACCCCCAACTCTAGCATAAAAAATCGTTGGTTCCTCACGTGTAAAAAATATAGCACATATGGAAACCCAACCATAGTCGGAACATAAAGTAAGAAAAAATGAACAGAATTTTTTGAAGTTTTTTTAGCTCAACTAATTTGGGAAAAAATTAAAAGATATAAAGTTTTAGAAATTTTACAAAATTAATATGAATTTTTTGTACACTTAGAGAACTGAAAACTTAATTAAAACACATGTTTTTAAGAAAATTATAATAAAAACCCAAAAAAGCATAACCTAGGAAAACTGTAGAAAATTGAAAATACACGGAAATTTTGAAAAATTAAAATTGTTCATAAATTATATAAAATTAGAATAGTAAAGTTTTTAAATTTAATTTGCACAATTTCCTGGTTTGCTAGAAATATCTTGGGCTGTTATGCATTTTTTTGTATTTCCTAAAATGTTCGGTGATTTTTCTTCCCTGAATTTCCTATTTTATGGATTCTCCTTCATTTTCACATTATTTTCCAACACTTTGTGCTTACTGGGCTGCTACATGTGCAAAATCATCTCCATGTCATCAATAAAACATATTTTTAAAGAGCAAGACACTAGACGGTTTTGATTGTTGAGGGACAGAGAATGTCTCCTAAATTCCAGGGATCAAAAACTTAAACTTTGGCAATAGTCGATGAACAAAAAGAAACTAATTTTGTATCAAAACAGAATTTTGGGAAAAAAAACAGAAGCATGAAACAGCGAAGAATTTATCAGTATAAAATCAAAACCAAGAAAAGTTTGAATAATTTAAGGAGAGCATAAAGCGAAGGACAAAATTTCCCCTTTCATGTTTTCATTTTCCTTTGTTTTTCATGTGCTTAATCGGCCGTGACCTTGGCGAAACCACTAACGCTTATTGTACTGGTTTGAAAGACAGAATCTAAAACATCTCAACAGTTCAGTGGCAAAGTTGTCTAGTCATAGAATCTAAAGACAAAATCTTGTCTGTGTCAATAGATTTTTATTTCAATAAATGTCTTTGCGATAGGGATGGACGATAAGATGACTTTTCTTATAAGTATTGCAGTAAATTCAGTAAAAGTAGAGCAAAAGGGCACCATCATCAAGCGTCACAACAACCCACTAAGTAAAGATGACACCAACTTCTGCCAAAAGGAAGACACGAACATATAATTGGCTCTACTTGAAACTACTCAGACAATGTGAAACACACTACTCAGAACATAATAGAGCACCATCAGAAGAAATCCGTGGGTGTCAGTGTCAACCTATTTTCGCCACCAAAATTAGGTGAAGCTGGCACCAAACTATTTTAACAACATACATACATACTGTCATACTGAACCTGTTGGTCTAAGGTTACACATGATCATTAGCTCACATGCAGTGTATGCAGACCTACGAGATCGATGAGGACGCATCTATACCATCAAGTTCCAAGTTATAACACTAGTTTAATTGCTGATATATATATACTTACCCCAAAAAATAAACAATGTTATCTTGACACCTCATCTGGTAGTTCACATGTACTATACTAGCAAAGGGATTGAATCAACAATTTTATAGGTTATCTGGAAAAGGCACACCGATTTTTTTTGTTAATTCAAAAACATGTTTACTAAGTTTCACTATACGCCGTGATCTAGCATAGATTACATTCTAAATTCTAAGGGTTCCTGCGCCGAGCTGTCGAATCGAATGAAGTGTCATACAGTACGAATTGTGTAGATTAAACATGAAAAAGTTGGAATGATGCGCACATGGTGCATGAACCTTTTTGGTAGTACCTTTCATGACGTATGGTCCCCTGATCCATAGCTCGCCGGTGCGGTTGACCGGCAGCGCCTCGCCGGAGTCCGGGTCGACGATCTTGGCCTCGGTGTTGGGCGAGAGGAGGCCGGCCGTGCCGTACCGTCGGCTCTCCTCGGCGGAGTCCGTGGACGCGCCGATGGCCGTGCTTTCCGTGAGGCCGTACCCCTGCAGGATCTCCACCCGCGGGTACTTGTCCCTGAACCCCTCGATGAGCTCCTTGCTGAGCGGCGCGCCGCCGGAGAGCACCTTGCGGAGCTGGCCGAGGGGCAGAGGTTTGGGGTGCGCGACCATGGCGACGAGGATGGGCGGCACGAGCGGCAGGTAGGTGACCCCGTAGGCGGTGATGCAGCGCAGCATCTCGGGCAGCTCGAACTTGGAGAGCACGACGACGGTGGCGCCGCAGCCGAGCAGCCCCGTGGCGAAGGCGACGAGGCCGTAGACGTGGAACATGGGCACCGTGCAGAGGAACGTCTCCGTGGCGCCCGCCGAGTCGTCGAGGCGGAAGCGGGTCATGACGATCTGCACCATGGCGATGAGGCTCCGGTGCGTGGCCACCACGCCCTTGCTGGGCCCCGTGGTGCCGGACGAGTAGAGCAGCGTGGCCTGGTCGTCCTGCGTGACGCGGTCGCGGCGGCGGGATGGGTTGGGCGTGGTGGCGGAGATCTCGTCGATGGTGGCGATGATTCGTGGGTCGGTGGTGGTGGGGAGGTGGTGGTTGTGGGCGGGTTCGAGGAGGATGATTTTGAGGTTGGCGTGGGCTGCGAGGGGGAGCTTGGGGAGGAGGTCGCGGGTGGTGAAGGCGAGCACGGGGCAAGCGTCGGCGACCTGCTTGGCGATCTCGGCGGCGGTGTTGAGCGGGTTGGCGGTGGTGACGACGGCGCCGAGGGACATGGCGGCGAGCGCCGCGACGGGGAAGTGGACGGAGTTGGGGGAGAGGATGAGCGCGACGTGGCCCTTGCGGAGGGAGAAGGGCGGCGCGGCGAGCGCGGTGGCGGCCCCGGCCACCGCGCGCCAGAGCTCGGCGAAGGTGGTCCTGCGGCCCGTGGCGGCGTCGACGAGCGCGACGACGCCCGAGTGGCGGCGGGTGGCGAGGAAGGTGACGACGTCGAGGTCCGGGTCGTCCGGGAGCGGCACGTCGGCGCGCTTGCTCCGGAACGCGCGCGTGGCGGCGCAGTAGCCGCTCCGCGGGTCCACCGCCGCCGTCTCCGACCGGGCCATCACCACCAGATCGCCTCGCCGCGCCGCTCCGAGTGTCGACGGTTGGCTTTCCTTGTGCTCGGTCGCTGTCTGTGTTTCGACCGTGCGTCGGTCGCGTGTTTGGTCTGGCTCTGAGCTCTGACCAGTAGCCTACTACTCCAGGCAGGCACTACTTTTAAACCGCTCAGTGTCAACTTTAAATCCTGAGCTGGTAAGCGTGCCTCGTGCGCGCATGTGCGGAAATGGGTTCAAAGTCTATAAAATCAGTCAGCACGAATGTGTGCATGTGTTCCGAGCATCAACCAGTCGGTGATGTACCGCCTGGTCGCTGCCATGCTTTTTTCTTCAAAATAGAGGTTCTAAAGCCTCTGCATCAAAATTATGCCCACAACTTTTTTTTATTAAGCTTATTCACAAGCAAAATACAGAGATTAAACTAAAGTCACCTCACTAATGACAGCTGTCGCAACACCTACAAATGTAACGAAGGGGGTGATCGTGTCGGGGACTCATGCCTCGGACCTCACCAACACACATCATCAGAAAACCGGAAGCCTCACCAAAACGTCTCATAGTGAGTTGGGAACTTAAACCGGTCCAACCAACCCTGAACGCACACCACTGCACACGGTCGAGAAGTCGCTGCCACCATCTTTCGCTGACCCATCTTCTGGAAGGATCAACGCATTGACCTTGTCACGTCTGCCATCGACGCCGCCACGGCACTAGACGACACCGCCACCCTGCACGACTCCGGCCAACCACGTCCATCACCGGGACTTCGCTGCGCCACGCCACCGAGAACGACAACATCAACGAGGTAGACGAAGACCGCCTCACCTTAGAGCTCCTCCAGCCGGCATCAGCTCCAAAAACGATGACCCTGTGGGGGAGAACGACGCCTCACGTTGTCATCGTAAGATCCAGGAGACCCGGGTCTGAGGTTTCCACTAGAGCCAGTGACCCTTCTTGTAACCTACGCGGTGGCCCAACGCCTCCACGCCTTCGACCATTTTGAGGAGGTGTGTCCGGACAAGATGTTTGATGCAAGATGCCCTTGTCAGACATAAAAGCACCCATGTCCCTATTAACATACTCAGTGCCATTGTCTGATCCGGGTGCTTGAATTTTCACATTGATTGAGTTTCAACAAGTGCATAAAATGTTTTAAAACACCGAAACACTTCATCTTTATGTCTCAGAAGATAGACCCAAGTCATTCGAGAATGGCAGTCAATGAAGGTAACAAAGTACTTCATACCACTGATAGATAACGCTGGACATGTCCATACATCAGAATGAATTAAGACAAAGAGGGTTATGTTCCTTATCCCCTTGCTCACATATGAGCTTCTGGTATGTTTAGCAAACTCGCACGCATCACAACTCAGCTTGCTCTTGTCCACACCACTCATTACATCAGGAAATACTTGATACATTTTTTCAAAAGACACATGCCCCATCCTACAGTGATGGATTATGGCTCTAGTCTCCTTATCCTCGGCGACTGCAGCCAGCATGTGCATCCCTTCCTGGTCTGTCATGTTGCAGTCCATGTACCACAAGCCCCTACGCCTCGCTCCAGTCCCAAGACTCTTGCCCGTTGATCTCTCCTGGATCAAGAACAGAAATCTATCAACAATGAGTCGGCAATCAATCTGGTCAACCAAAGCACTCAAGGACAGTAAGTTGACAAGAAAAGATGGCACATGTAACACTGATGATAATTTAATACTCGGTGTGCAGCTGACTGTCCCCACACCTGTGATAGGCTGGGCTGTGCCATCTGCTGTGTAAATGGTTTTCGGACGTGTGAGAGGGTGTGAAGTATATGATGTAAACTCATTAAAGTCTCCAGCAACATGTTGTGATGCTCCAGAGTCAAGCACCCATTCAGAATTTTGTTTATGGACTGCTATATTGACGCGTGTTCAATGTTACCTTCATTTGTGTTGACAAAGTTCGCATAGCTGGTAGCAGGCTCCTGCCCACTTGCAGGTTGCTTCCCCTCAGTTGAGGCAGCAACATTTGCCCCGGGAGCATTCCAATGAGGAGCATTCCAATAACCACCACGCCCATTCCGACCACCTCTGTAGCTACTGCCACCACTATACCCTCGGCCTCCGCCTCTTCGGGGTTGTTCAGTACAAAACCGGTTGATATGTCCTGGGTTACCACAATTATAGCAGTCCCTAGAACCACGCTGATCAGCCACTCTGTAAGTAGATTCATTTCCATCTCCTCCTCTAGACTGCAAGCGTACCTCTTCCTGAGACATTGCAGCAATGGCATCATCTAGAGACACAAGTGTTGTCAGATGTAGTAGTGCAGCATGTCTGCTCTCCAGGCCTTTATTGAGGCCCTTTAAAAACTACATCACGCGTCTACGCTCAACCCAGTTCCTTGCAATGTCCATGGACTGTGCATCTGGAAGCTCAAGAGGATCACACTGATCCAGTTCTGCCCAAAGGTGTTGTAGCTCATTGACATATACCAACACACTCTTGTCCCCTTGACGAACATCATGTATCTTGTCTTCGATTTGTGACATGAGCATCAGGTTTCCCTTACCAGAGTATCTCTTGGACAGCAGGGTCCACACAGCCGAGGCACACGGTAATGCCTGGGACGCCGCAATGGCTGGAATCAAAGAGGTCAACAACCAGGCCAATATCATGGAGTCAGTGACACTCCACTTCTTCCATTCTGAGCTCTCCTTGTTAGCCGGTTCTTCAATCGTTCCGAGAACATATCCCGTCAGGCCCTTTGTCTTCAGGATCAGCAAAGCCCGCCTCGACCAACTCAGGTAACTACTCACGCCATTCAACTTGACCTCATTTGGCATGAGCTCAAGCTTGAATACTGGATCTGCTTGGGGCACAACAATTTCGCCACCTACAGGAGATGACCCTGCTTTTGCGGTCATGAGATCCGCAAGTTTCTCTAGCAAAGAGGTAATGTCAGTCCCCATGACAACCTCCACCTCTTCCTCCTCTCTCCTTCTCAATTAGTAGCATCGGAAGCTCTCTCCACAGCCAGCAGCCACACAACAGCTCCTCCAGCAGGTAGTAGCTCTCTTTCCGCCTCCCTTCTTCTTCTTCCCTGCTCAGCTCGAGCTTCCCTAGCTTCTCCTCTCCCTGGCGAGCAGTAACAGCAGCCCAGCCTGAGCTTCTTCTCCCCCTGACGCGCAGCTGCCCCCCACTACGTCGCCCTGCCGCCGGCAGCTACACCAGCACCTCCGCAGCCGTCGCCATCGCCCCTAGATCTGATACCATGTTGTTCAAGGGAAGGTACTTGTAGCTTCTTGGTCCTGGCGGCTGCTCACAGGAGCAGCTCGTGCTCTCTATCTATTTTTTCACAACCTTTAGGTCACAGACCAACCTTATATACATGGCTTACATGGGCCTGGGCTATATGGGCCTCACATACAATAGGGCGCTGATACGTCTCCAACGTATCCATAATTTCTGATGTTCCATGCTTGTTTTATGACAATACTTACATGTTTTGCTTGCACTTTATAATGTTTTTATGCGTTTTCCGGAACTAACCTATTAACAAGATGCCGAAGTGCCAGCTCTCGTTTTCTGCTGTTTTTGGTTCCAGAAAGGCTGTTCGGGCAATATTCTCGGAATTCGACGAAATCAACGCCCAGAACCCTATTTTTCCCGAAAGCATCCAGAACACCGAAGGAGAGTCGGAGAGGGGCCAGGGGGCCACCACACAACATGGCGGCGCGGCCCCAGGCCTGGCCGCACCGGCCTACTGTGAGGGGGGCCCAGGCACCCTCCGACTCCGTCTCTTCGCCTATATAAGCCCTTTCGACCTAAAAACGCGATACCAATTGACGAAACTCCAGAAAGACTCCGGGGCGCCGCCGCCATCGCGAAACTCCAATTCGGGGGACGAAGTCTCTGTTCCGGCACCTCGCCGGGACGGGGAAGTGCCCCCGAAGCCATCTCCATCGACGCCACCGCCTCCATCATGCTCCGTGAGTAGTTCCCCCATGGACTACGGGTTCTAGCAAGTAGCTAATTGGTACTCTCTATCCCATGTACTTCAATACAATGATCTCATGAGCTGCCTTACATGATTGAGATCCATCCGATGTAATCGGTGTTGTGTTTGTTGGGATCCGATGGATGATACATTATGATTAGTCTATCTATAAAGTTTGTGAAGTTATTGTTGCTGCAATCTTGTTATGCTTAATGCTTGTCACTAGGGCCCGAGTGGCATGATCTTAGATTTAAGCTCTATAATTATTGCTTAGATTGTATCTACAAGTTGTATGCACATGTCTATGTCCGGAACCAAAGGCCCCAAAGTGACGTAAATTGGGACAACTGGAGGGGAAGGCTTAGATATGAGGATCACATGTTTTCACGGAGTGTTAATGGCTCCGGTGCTCTATTAAAAGGAGTACCTTAATTTCCAGTAGATTCCCTAGAGGCTCGGCTGCCACCGGCTGGTAGGACAAAAGATGTTGTGCAAGTTTCTCATTGCGAGCACGTACGACTATATATGGAAAACATGCCTACATGATTAATAAGCTGGATGTTCTAACTTAATGCTTTGATTCCTATCAATTGCCCAACTGTAATTTGTTCACCCGACACTTGTTATTGGAGAGTTACCACTAGTGTAGATCTTCGGGAACCCCGGTCCATCTTTCATCATCATATACTTGTTCTACATGTCATTGGAAGTAGTATCAACTATTTTCCGGTGCTATTGCTCTCATATTGCTATTACTCGCTCGCCGTGTTCACTGTTACTATCGCTCTCATATTATCGCTACTTTCACATCACCCTCGTTACTAGTGCTTTTCCAGTGCAGCTGAATTGACAACTCAGTTGTTAAGGCTTATAAGTATTCTTTACCTCCCCTTGTGTCGAATCAATAAATTTGGGTTTTACTTCCCTCGAAGACTCGCCGCGATCCCCTATACTTGTGGGTTATCAAGACTGTTTTCTGGCGCCGTTGCCGGGGAGGCATAGCTCTACTCATAAGTTCACCTGGGGAGTACACTCCACCTCTCTCTCTATTTTATTTTATTTTGTTTTGCTTAGTTTATTTCTGTCTAGTATTATTTTGCCTAGTTTAGTTTTGTTTAGTTTGTTTTTGTTTTGTTTTATTTTCCCTATATACCCGAAAATCCATAAAAATTTGAAAAACTGAAAAATTAAAAATTGTTATTATGGGAGAACCTACAACCTACTTGGAGCTTATAGAATATTATAATAATTATAGAGAATCAAGAGCGGGAAAAGTGATGAGTGCTGTGACAGAAAAATTGAATACAATTGCTAAAATCTTGCTTAAACGCCATGATATAAACTGTTGCTCTCAACAGGACACGAAACATCTTAAATTTCAATGTGGCTTTAGTGAGGAATTTTTAATTAAGAACTATAATCGGAATAGCTATATTCATTTTGGGTTTGAAGAGGTAGAACAATTTGTCATATTTATGGGAGCCTGCGAGATAGAATCCTTCATGGTTAAAAATTATGAAACTTGTGTTGTTTGTAAGGACCTTAAAGATTATGTCTCTTCTATCCTTAATTTTTGCAATGAAAGTTACACCGATAATCCTTATATCATTGATTATAAAGAGAGACTCATTAATGCACAAGAATGCACTCACAATTTGCGTGGACCTCGTGGAAGAAGAAATTGATGAACCCGAAAGCTCATTGGATGAAAAAGAGGAGGAAATTGATGAACCCGAAAGCTCATTGGATGAAAAAGAAGAGGAGAGTGATGAACAAAAGGAGGAAGAATGGATTAGCTACCCATGCCAACCTTCTAATGAGAGTAACTCTTTATCTCTTACACTATTTGATTGTCCTCCATGCTTACCAAAGGAGGATGAATGTTATGTTCCTGTGGATTCTCTTGAAATATTCCCTATGAGTAAAACTTGTGAGAATAATTATGCTACTGTTATCTATGATAATCCATGCTACTTTGATAAATCTTATGATAATGCTTTGTTTATGCCTGATGTCGAAATGCATGGTACAAAAGAGTTTTGCGTAGCAAATGTTTATGATAAATCTCTAGATGATGGTCCTATGTTACTTGATAATATTAATTGTACTACTAATGAAAATGGGATTGGAGAGGTCTTGACATTATCTATGAGTCCCATATCTCTTGAGATTGATCAACTATCTTGTTATATTATTGATAAAAGTGTGTTTGAAAGTTTTAATCGCACTATTTTTGAGCTTGATAAAAATTATGTGTTTATGGATCATGAGAAGCATGCTTCATGTGATAGTTATGTTGTTGAGTTTGTTCATGAAGCTACTGAAAATTATTATGAGAGAGGAAAATATGGTTGTAGAAATTTGCATGGTACTAAAACACCTCTCTATATGCTTAAAATTTTGAAGTTACTCTTGTTTTATCTTCTTATGCTTGTCACTTTGTTCTTCATGAATTTATTTGTGTACAAGATTCCTATGCATAGGAAGTGGGTTAGACTTAAATGTGTTTTGAATTTGCTTTTTGATTCTCTCTTTTGCTTCAACTCTTATTTCTTGCGAGTGCATCATCAAAATTGCTGAGCCCATCTTAATGGCTATAAAGAAAGAACTTCTTGGGAGATAACCCATGTCTTTATTTTGCTACTGTTTTGTTGTGTCTTGGAAGTTGTTACTACTGTAGCAACCTCTCCTTATCTTTATTTTGTTGCATTGTTGTGCCAAGTGAAGTCTCTAATAGAAGGTTGATAGTAGATTTGGATTTCTGCGCAGAAACAGATTTCTATCTGTCACGAATCTGGGTATGATTCTCTGTAGGTAACTCAGAAAAATCTGCCAATTTACGTGCGTGTTCCTCAGATATGTACGCAACTTTCATTAGTTTTGAGTTTTCTGATTTGAGCAACGGAATTACCTGTTTAAAATTCGTCTTTACTGGCTGTTCTGTTTTGGCAGATTCTGTCTCTGTTTTTTGCGTTGTCTCTTGTGGACTTTAAGCAAGGCTTTCTAGACGTGGAGAGCTGTAGCTAATGTTTTATTGAGTTCTTGCAATGTGTCACTACAGGACCAAGGTGGATTCAAGTTTTTTGAGTACTAACCCCTCTAATGAAGTTTATGAGAAGTTTGGTGTGAAGGAAGTTTTCAAGGGTCAAGAGAGGAGGATGATATATGATCAAGAAGAGTGAAAAGTCTAAGCTTGGGGATGCCCCCGTGGTTCACCCCTGCATATTTCAAGAAGACTCAAGCGTCTAAGCTTGGGGATGCCCAAGGCATCCCCTTCTTCATCAACTTATCAAGTTTCTTCTATTGAAACTATATTTTTATTCGGTCACATCATATGTGCTTTACTTGGAGCGTCTATGTGCTTTTATTTTTGTTTTTGTTTGAATAAGATCGGATCCTAGCAATCCTTGTTTGGGAGAGAGACACGCTCCGCTTTTTCATATGAACACTTGTTCTTCGTTTTACTTTTAATGTTCAATGATAAAAGTTGGAAGCTACATCACTTATGGTTATTTGGTTGGAAACAGAAAATGCCTCATATTGTCTTGAATAATTTGACACTTGGCAATTGTTTTGAGCTCTCAAGTAGATCATGATTAAGTTTTTTCATGTAGTTTAAACCTATTAGTGGATAACTACTGTAGAGCTTGTTGAAATTGGTTTGCATGATTGGTCTCTCTTAAGGCCTAGATATTTTCTGGTAAAAGTGTTTGAGCAACAAGGAAGACAGTGTAGAGTATTATAATACTTGCAATATGTTCTTATGTAAGTTTTGCTGTACCGGTTCATACTTGTGTTTGCTTCAAACAACCTTGCTAGCCAAAGCCTTGTACTGAGAGGAAATGCTTCTCGTGCATCCAAAACCTATGCCAAAACCTATGCCATTTGTGTCCACCATATCTACCTACTATGTGGTATTTCCTGCCATTCCAAGCAAATACTTCATGTGCTACCTTTAAACAATTCAAAATCTATTATCTCTTATTTGTGTCAATGTTTTATAGCTCATGAGGAAGTATGTGGTGTTTTATCTTTCGATCTTGTCATTTACTTTTGACGGACTTTCACCAATGGACTAGTGGCTTCATCCGCTTATCCAATAATTTTGCAAAAAGAGCTGGCGCGGGGTTCCCAGTCCCCAATTAATCAACCTTCATTAATAATTCTCTTCACATGTTTTGCTCTGATTCATCAGTAAGCAACTTAATTTTGCAAATAGACACTCCTTCATGGTATGTGAATGTTGGAAGGCACCCGAGGATTCGGTTAGCCATGGCTTGTGAAAGCAAAAGGTTGGGAGGAGTGTCAACCATAAATAAAACTAAAATACGTGTAAACAAAAGAGTAGAGGGATGATCTACCTTGCTGGTAGAGATAACGTCCTTCATGGGAGCCGCTCTTGAAAGTCTGGTTGATGAGGTAGTTAGAGTGCCCACTATCAGTCGTTGACAACAACAAACACCTCTCAAAACTTTACTTTTATACTCTCTATATGATTTCAAAACTTAAAAAGCTCTAGCACATGATTTAATCCCTGCTTCCCTCTGCGAAGGGCCTTTCTTTTACTTTATGTTGAGTCAGTTTACCTACTTCCTTCCATCTTAGAAGCAAACACTTGTGTCAATTGTGCATTGATTCTTACATACTTGCTTATTTGCATTCATCATATTACTTTGTGTTGACAATTATCCATGAGATATGCATGATGAAAGTTGAAAGCATTTGCTGAAACTTAAATCTTCCTCTGTGTTGCTTCAATGCCTTTACTTTGAATTTATTGCTTTATGAGTTAACTCTTGTGCAAGGCTTTTGATGCTTGTCTTGAAAGTATTATTCATGAAAAGTTTTGCTATATATTATCTATTTGTTAGCAACTATAGATCATTGCCTTGAGTCACTGTATTCATCTCATATGCTTTATAATAGGATGATCAAGATTATGTAAGTAGCATGTCACTATAGAAATTACTCTTTTTATCGTTTACCTACTCGAGGACGAGCAGGAACTAAGCTTGGGGATGCTGATACGTCTCCAACGTATCCATAATTTCTGATGTTCCATGCTTGTTTTATGACAATACTTACATGTTTTGCTTGCACTTTATAATGTTTTTATGCGTTTTCCGGAACTAACCTATTAACAAGATGCCGAAGTGCCAGTTCCTTTTTCCGCTGTTTTTGGTTCCGGAAAGGCTGTTCGGGCAATATTCTCGAATTCGACGAAATCAACGCCCGTAACCCTATTTTTCCCGGAAGCATCCGAACACCGAAGGAGAGTCCGAGAGGGGCCGGGGGCCACCACACAACATGGCGGCGCGGCCCCAGGCCTGGCCGCGCCGGCCTACTGTGAGGGGGGCCCAGGCACCCTCCGACTCCGTCTCTTCGCCTATATAAGCCCTTTCGACCTAAAAACGCGATACCAATTGACGAAACTCCAGAAAGACTCCAGGGGCGCCGCCGCCATCGCGAAACTCCAATTCGGGGGACAGAAGTCTCTGTTCCGGCACCCTGCCGGGACGGGGAAGTGCCCCCGGAAGCCATCTCCATCGACGCCACCGCCTCCATCATGCTCCGTGAGTAGTTCCCCCATGGACTACGGGTTCTAGCAGTAGCTAGTTGGTACTCTCTATCCCATGTACTTCAATACAATGATCTCATGAGCTGCCTTACATGATTGAGATCCATCTGATGTAATCGGTGTTGTGTTTGTTGGGATCCGATGGATGATACATTATGATTAGTCTATCTATAAAGTTTGTGAAGTTATTGTTGCTGCAATCTTGTTATGCTTAATGCTTGTCACTAGGGCCCGAGTGGCATGATCTTAGATTTAAGCTCTATAATTATTGCTTAGATTGTATCTACAAGTTGTATGCACATGTCTATGTCCGGAACCAAAGGCCCCAAAGTGACGAAATTGTGACAACCGGAGGGGAAGGCTTAGATATGAGGATCACATGTTTTCACGGAGTGTTAATGCTTTGCTCCGGTGCTCTATTAAAAGGAGTACCTTAATTTCCAAGTAGATTCCCTAGAGGCCCGGCTGCCACCGGCTGGTAGGACAAAAGATGTTGTGCAAGTTTCTCATTGCGAGCACGTACGACTATATATGGAAAACATGCCTACATGATTAATAAGTTGGATGTTCTAACTTAATGCTTTGATTCCTATCAATTGCCCAACTGTAATTTGTTCACCCGACACTTGTTATTGGAGAGTTACCACTAGTGTAGATCGCTGGGAACCCCGGTCCATCTTTCATCATCATATACTTGTTCTACATGTCATTGGAAGTAGTATCAACTATTTTCTGGTGCTATTGCTCTCATATTGCTATTACTGCTGCTGTGTTACTGTTACTACTGCTCTCATATTACTGCTACTTTCACATCACCCCTGTTACTAGTGCTTTTCCAGGTGCAGCTGAATTGACAACTCAGTTGTTAAGGCTTATAAGTATTCTTTACCTCCCCTTGTGTCGAATCAATAAATTTGGGTTTTACTTCCCTCGAAGACTGCCGCGATCCCCTATACTTGTGGGTTATCAGGCGCGATCCTCAAAATGATCACCGAGCTCCCGGAGTTCGTCGCCGATCGTTTTGATGCGTTGACAGAAAACGGTGACCGGAGAACCGCCTTGGCTACTGGTGCATAGCTCGATGTGAAGTGCATTGATACACGCGTTGGAGACTTGGAGTTATCCTGGAATAGCTGTTGAAGAGAGGCCCAAAGCTCGGCAGTGGTGGCATCATCGTTGGAGACAAGATTGAAGAGCTCGATGGAAATCCGAGTGTATATCCATTGGATGACCGTGAGATCATCCTTCACCAAACAAGCATGGGTAGGCCGTGGTGCAGAGAATGGGTGGATATGGTGGCGAAGACCACAAAGACCAAGATGGACGTGGAAGAGATGGCGCCAATGGTTATAGTTGTGGGTGGTGAGATCAAGCGAGATCGGAATAAACGAGGAGACGTCAATTATTGTATTTGCGAGGGAAAGTTGAGGTGGTTGGGGAATTTGTTGTTGAGTAGTAGGGTTTTGGGTAGAGGAGGAAGAAGAGAGAGGTGAAGCTCTGGCGGTGCGAAACTCGACCATGGTGAAGGGGGGACGAGGCAGCAACGATGGAGGAGTAGGCGACGGAGCCATGCCGAGAGCGAAAACCTAGTCGTCTGATACCATGATAATTGGAAAATAATAGGTGTATTGATTGTAGCCTCAATGGGCTGTTTATATGGAGTACAAGTCTTGGAGTACAAGAATAATAGAGATATATTACAACTCAAACTACTAAACCGAATATTCTCTAATAATGATATATTTTCAATAGTACAAAAACTTTATCATTTCCGAATGGCTGGACTAATCGAAGTGATGAAAACCGAGAGGTAGGGTGAGACTTTCAAAATACGGTAGACCCACGTGAAATTTTTGGCTTTTGAGGAATTGGGAATTTCATCATTTGTATGCCTCGGTTAGTGGAATTCTTATACGTGAGGTTATTGCAGGATTCGATTTGTGAACTGATCGACTTAGATTTTGTCAGACGAATGTTCCTAATAGGGTTATAAAAGCAGAGTTTGGGTCGATTGTCAAGCTGCTTGACATGGATAACTGAGACAAGATTTTGCCCCTCTGAATGGAGAGATATTCTCTAGACCCTATCGAATATATCATTCGGAAACATGGTCATGCGTGCCTCGGTTGAGTGCTAACCGAGGCAGCCAAGTAAGAGTTAGCCGGATGAATCAATTTTAGGGATCGAGAAAAGAGTTGAGCTATTATAGGAAAGACAATAACTCGTCTATAGCTTGACAAGATATGATGTGGAGCAAAAATGACGACGAAAGTCACATTGAAAATATTTGTCGTCTTAACTCTATGGTATCTAGGAGTCGGCAGGTTCTCCTACAAGCCACTGCCGAATGATCGACATTATATCTAATTTTTTGTGTGCAACCATTCTGCGTTTTTGCTACAATATTACAAAATTTTAGCTATGAGGTCTCCGACAAGAGTCTCCGGCGATATCTTTGGCAAAGTTGGTTTTTCTATAGTTGTCGGGGGGAAGACCCCGGGTAGGGCAATGGACGCAGAGCAGCCGGCTAGCCACTGGCCGGTTCGCGGCAAAGGCCGGCTGAGGAGCAGCCGGCTGGCGCCGTGGCCGGCTGGTCCGGAAGCCGGCTGGCTCTAGGTCCTAGTCGGCCTGGCTACGGCCGCCAATGCTGTAGCTGGGCCGGCTTCTACAAGCCATATCCGACTGGGGGTTTGTACCTCCAGACCGACTCGAGGCTGGCGAGTCTTGCACTGGAAGGAACCGGGTTGGTGATCCGGATTCCCGAAGTCCACGCTGACTTCATCTTCCGTAAAGCGCGGGGCACTGTGGAGCAATAGTGCCCCGCGCCGGACAGGCCATCATGGCCTACGGCGATCCGTACTGGCCACAGTGGCTGATGGCGACAGGGACACCTCCTCTCCATACCTCTGACCTCGGCAGCCGGATGGGACAGGACATGAGGCCTCAACGACTCCTGACGTCACTGCCTCGGGAAGGAGCGGAAGCCGGAGCCGGCCAAGCCGGCCAGTAAACTATAGGGTCTTATATGTAAAGTGCCGGTACCTATATAAGCCGCACTACCCCCCCCGTGTGGGGGATCGATCATTCTCATTTCATTCCACCCTTAGCGCTGCCCTGTGAGAGAGACCATCGTCTCCCTTAGCCTCCCGTGAGCAGCCGGATACAGCTCTAGGAGCACCATTGTATTGTGTGTTCATCATATACACTCTAGCAGGAGTAGAGGTTTTACCTCCATCGGAGGGCCTCGAACCTGGGTACGTCGCCGTGTCGCTCGTCCCCATACCCGCATCCGGATACCGCCGTGAGATCCCTCAGGAACCACCTTCGATTAGCCACCCTATGGCATATGCCGTGACGATACCACGACATTTGGCGCCCACCGTGGGGCCTTCAGCGTCCGCGGCCGGTGTCTTCATCCGGACGGGCCTCACCATCACCACCGGCGAGCGAGTCGCTTCAGGCTTGATCTGGAGATTCGGCTCCCTCGACTGCGTCAGCGA
Organism: Lolium rigidum; assembly: GCF_022539505.1. NCBI lineage: Eukaryota > Viridiplantae > Streptophyta > Magnoliopsida > Poales > Poaceae > Lolium > Lolium rigidum. Next base: position 26,466,791 of record NC_061510.1, on the reverse strand, counting down.
CAACGCTGGCTGCTTCGCCGACCGGCCCTTCCCAGCCGGCGGCAGCGTCATCAGCTTCGGCGGCTTCGACATCTACGTCGCCACCGTTGCACCACCGCGCTATCCGCGCCAGATCCTGCGCTGCGCAAGCCCTCCCCCTGGAGCCGGCGCCAGCCTCTACGCCGCCAATCCCTGCGTCATGCACGAGGTCATGGCGGCCGGCGACGAGCAGCCCACCAAGTCCACGCGCGTTCGCGGCCCCGACTTGGAGCGCGACGTCGGCGGGCACGCGTCCGCGTCAGGCGCAAGGCCGCCACCACCACCATCCCGGCTGGAAGAAGTCCGGGCAAAGCTGAGCACTCCGCTCACAACCGGTGCCGGCGCCGACGCCGCCACCGTCGAGGCAGACCTGGAGGCGCACCGCGTGCTCCTCCTCAGCGGACCGAGGAGCTGGCTGCTGCTAAGCGCCGCTGGGACATCACCCGAGCCGCGAGTACAACCGCGCCCACGGCCTCACCCCGGGCGGCGACAACCCCAGCCCGAGCCGGCCGGATCCGCCGCAGAGGCCGCGACCTAGGCGCCGAGATCGACCGCGACGGCGCGGACGCGCCGGCTCCGTCAATGGAGCTGCCCATCTACAACACCCCCGACAAGAACATGCTCGCGGCCGAAGCCGCCGCAGAAGAGCTGCACCGCCTCGAAGGCGAAGAGTTACGCCGCCAGACTACGCGGGTGACTGAGTTGCTGAAGGCTGCCAACCGGCAGTCGAAAGATCCCAGGTACGCCCAAGATCCTAGAGCTTCTCACGCTCGTGGTGCCGCAGGCAATGCCAGGGATACGGCCGAGTCCATCTCCCCAGCGCCAAGCCGGCGCAACGACTCCCGAGCCACGCACGCGAGCTCAAGTCGGCCGAGCCACCAGCCAGGTGGCGGCAGCAGCCGCAGCCGGGCCCCCACAAGCCGGAACCAGGAGCAAGACTCCGAGCCTCGACGCCCACACCGGCCGGCTCCAGAAGCCTGTGGCGCCCGCCAGCCGGCCCACTCCCGGCTGGGCCCGCGCATCGAGCCAACCGACGCTCGGGACCGCCTCGACCGGCTGGTTCAATCCCGCATCGCGGAAGAAGAAGGGCCAGCCGGCCCAAAGTGCTTCGGGCCGCGGATCCTCAACGAGCCCATGGTTGACGGCTTCCAGCTCCCCCGCGATACCCCCAAGTATGATGGCACCGCCAAGCCGGAGGACTGGCTGCTGGACTACTCCACCGCAGCCGGCATCGCCAAAGGCAACAAACGCCGGGCCGTGCGCTACTCCCCCTCATGCTGCTCGGCTCCGCCCGCACATGGCTCAACAACCTGCCAGCCGGCAGCATAAACGGCTGGCTGGACTTTGAAGCTGCCTTCATCAGCAACTTCACCGGCACCTATCGCCGGCCGGGTCGCCCTCAGCAGCTTGAAATGTGCAAGCAGGGCCCGAACGAGACGGATCACGCGTACCTGACGCGCTGGTGCGAGATGCGCAACTCCTGCGAGGGCGTGCACGAGACGCAAGCCATCAGCTTCTTCATGGGAGGCTGCCGGCCCAACACCATGCTGTGGCACAAGCTACGCCGCAGCGAGCCCAAGTCGATGGCCGCCTTGATGGTCATCGCAGACAAGTACGCGCTGGCTGAGGAAGCCGGCAAGGCGCCGGCTGAGATTTCGCCGGCCCTCGCCAGGCGGGACAACAACAACAACAAGCCGGCCGAGGGCGGCTCGCATGGCAGCCGGCGGGATAATTACCGCGGCAAGCGGCACAGCGACCAGCCGGACCGCCGGTACGGCTCCGCCCATGTGGCAGCCGTGTCAGACCACGCGGCGGCTGGCGGAAGCCAGCGCCAGAAGCAAACAGACCGGCCCTGGAAGCCGAAGTACACCTTCGAGCAGATGCTCGACTCGCCGTGCAAGTATCACAGCGGCAAGAACCCCTCCAACCACACCACCCGCGACTGCCACTTCATGAAGTGGCTGACAAGCGGTGAACCCCTCCCGCCCCCACCCCCGCCTCCTCCAGCCGGCGGGCCGGGTGGCCAAGGCGGCGCGAAGGACGCCAACCTCGAGCACCACGAGGCTAACCAAGTGCAACATGGCCGCTACCTCGCCGAGGATGCCGCCTACATCATCTTCACCTCCGAGCCCGAGGACAAGACGAGCCAGCAGAGCCGTTCCCTCGAGGTCAACGCGATCATCCCACCGGGTCCCCCAGTACCTAAACTGGTCAGAGCAGGCCATCACCTTCGATCGCCGCGACACACCGGCTGTCCTGCCGAAGCCGGGCAGCTACGCCATGGTCCTCGACCCCACCATCGCCACAACCCGGCACAGCGTGCGCTTTTCGCGCGTCCTCATCGACGGCGGCAGCAACATCAACATCCTCTACCGCGACACCGCCCGCAAGCTGGGCATCCAGGAGGCCGAGTTGCGCCCTACCCCCACCGTCTTCCATGGCATCGTGCCAGGCCACTGCTGCCAGCCGATTGGCCGGATCACGCTCGGAGGTGATGTTCGGGAAGCCGGATCACTTCCGCACCGAGAGAATCGAGTTCGAGGTGGTGGACCTCGTGAGTCCCTACCACGCGCTCCCGGGCAGGCCGGCCCCGACCAAGTTCATGGCGGTGCCCCATTACGGGTACCCGAAGATGAAGCCGCCTGGCCCTAAAGGGGTCATCACGGTAGCCGGCGACTATCGCCGCTCCATGGACTGCGCCACGCAGAGCTCCAAGATGGCCCAGACGCTGGTCATCGCCACCGAGAAGCAGCTCATCCACGACGCCATCGCCCTCGCCAAAGCCGCGCAGACAGACATGCCGGCTGCGGAGCAACCCGAGCCGGGACGACTCACTTCCAGCCGGCCGACAACACCAAGAAGATCCTGCTGGACCCGGCGCAGCCGGACAAGTACGTCACCATCGGTGCCGGCTTGAGCAGGAAATAGGAAAGCGAGCTCACCAGCTTCCTCCGTGAGAATCGGGACATCTTCGCATGGACTCCAAGAGACATGCCGGGTGTGCCGAGGGAGTTGGCCGAGCACCACCTCCACGTCGGGCCCGAAGCCAAGCCGGTGAAGCAGCCTCTCGGGCGCTTCGCCGAAGAACGAAGGAAGGCCATCGGTGAAGAAATCGCCCGGCTGCCGGCAGCCGGCTTCATCATGGAAGTGCTGCACCCGGACCGGTTGGCGAACCCGGTCCCGGTTTTGAAGAAGAACGGCTCTCGGCGCATGTGTATCGACTACACCAGCCTCAACAAGGCGTGCCCGAAGGACCCCTTCCCCGCCGCGCATAGATCAAGTTATAGACTCGATCGCCGGCTGTGAACTGTTGTCTTTCCTAGATGCCTATTCGGGCTACCACCGATTCCTTTGAATCCGGCCGATCAAATAAAGACTTCGTTCATTACCCCATACGGGGCTTACTCGCTACACGACTATGCCGTTCGGCTTGAAAAATGCAGGCGCCACCTACCAAAGGTGCATGCAAAAATGCTTGCGGGATCAAATCGGCAGAAACGTTCACGCATATGTGGATGATGTCGTTGTAAAGACCAAGGAGACGACTACCCTCCTTGATGACCTGAGAGAAACCTTCACCAATCTGAGAAGATTTCGGATGAAGCTCAACCCGGCCAAGTGCACATTCGGCGTGCCGTCTGGCCAGCTCCTTGGCTACCTCGTCTCTCAGCGAGGGATCGAAGCCAACCCGGAGAAGATCAGTGCCCTGGAGAAGATGGAACTGCCGCAGTGCCTCAAGGACGTCCAGAGGTTCGCTGGCTGCCTGGCTTCCTTGAGCCGCTTCGTCGGCCCGGCCGGGGGAGAAGGCACCGCCCTGTATCAATTGATGAAGAAGGCGGACAAATTCGTCTGGTCACCGCAGGCGGATGAAGCCTTCCGTGACTTAAAGCGCGTGCTCTCAACCGCGCCCATCCTCGCATCGCCGGCTTCAATGGAGCCGATGCTGTTATACATCGCAGCCACCAACCGAGTGGTTAGCGTCGTCCTGGTGGTGGAACGCAAGGAAGCCAGCAAGGAAGCCGGCAAGGAGCAGTCGGTTCAGCGCCCAGTCTATTACCTTAGCGAAGTGCTCTCCCAGTCGAAGCAAAACTACCCCCACTACCAGAAGGTCACATACGGCGTATACATGGCCGCCAAGAAGCTCAAGCACTACTTTCAGGAGCACCCCATCAAGGTGGTGGCCACAACACCCTTGGCGGAAATCATTGGCAGCAAGGACGCCAATGGCCGGGTTGCCAAGTGGGCCCTGGAGCTAGCCGCCCATACCATCATCTACGAGCCACGCACAGCCATCAAGTCGCAGATCCTCGCGGACTTCTTCGTCGACTGGGCTGAGATGCAATATCTGCCGCCTGTGCCGGATTCCACACATTGGAAGATGCACTTTGACGGCTCGAAGATGCGCAACGGCTTGGGAGCCGGCATCGTCATCACCTCTCCCAAGGGAGACCGACTGGACTACGTCCTACAGATCCACTTCACCGCATCCAACAATGTAGCGGAGTATGAAGCGCTCATTCATGGGCTGAAGCTGGCCAAGGAGATTGGTGTGCGTCGCATACTATGCTTCGGCGACTCCGACTTGGTCATACAACAAGCATCTGGCGACTGGGACGCGAAGGACGCCAACATGGCCTCATACCGCTTCCATGTCCAGCAGCTATCCGGCTTCTTCGACGGCTGCGAATTCCACCATGTGCCACGAGCAAACAACGAGGCGGCAGACGCCCTATCCAAGATTGGCTCAACCCGGCAAGCCATTCCGCCGGGCATCGCCTTGGCGGTTATCAAGAAGCCGTCCATCATACCGTCACCGGACTCGGATTCAATATTCGTGCCGGCTGACCCGGGGGCTGCTCAGCCGAACCCGGGGCTTCATCGCCCAAGTCGGGGCTAGCAAGCCGAACCCGCCGGCTACCATGCCGAACCCGGGGACTTCTCGGTCCAACCCGGGGGCTTCATCGCCAAACTCGGGGGCTAGCAAGCCGAACCCGCCGGCTAGCAAGCCGAACCCGGCGACCATGCGGTCGAGCCGGAAGCTCCCACGCAGGAGGCCCCGTTGGTCGGCGTATTCGAGATAAGATGCGTACCTTCATGGGCACAAGAATTCCTCTCCTACCTCACCGACGGTGTGCTGCCTGATGATAGAGTCCAGGCCAGGCAGATTGAGAGAAGGGCCAAGGCCTACACAATCATCAACCACCAGCTGTACAAACGCAGCGTAAGTGGGGTGTTCCGGCGGTGCGTCGAGCCGGCTGAAGGGATTGAACTCCTACGGGAAATCCATCAAGGAGAGTGCGGACATCACGCCTCATCCAGAGCCATAGTGGCCAAAGCCTTCCGGCACGGTTTCTACTGGCCAACTGCGCTCAGAGACGCAGGAGAGTTGGTGAAGAAGTGCAACGGCTGTCAGCGCTTCGCAAAGAAGAGACACCAGCCGGCTTCCGCCTTGAAAACCATCCCCATCACATGGCCATTCGCCGTATGGGGCTTGGATATGGTAGGCCCATTCAGGACGGCGCGAGGCGGCATGACACACCTCTTGGTGATGATTGATAAATTCACCAAATGGATCGAAGCCAAGCCAATCAAGAAGCTGGATGGCTCCACAGCCGTCACATTCCTCAAGGAAATCATTGTGAGATTCGGCTACCCCCACAGCATCATCACCGACAACGGCAGCAACTTCTCCCAAGGCATCTTCTCTCGCTATTGCGGGGAAATGGGGATCCGGATGGCCCTATCTTCTGTGGCGCACCCGGAGTCCAACGGACAAGTGGAAAAGGCTAACGGCTTAGTCCTAGCCGGCATCCGGCCCCGGCTAGTGGAGCCGCTTGAGCGAACAGCCGGCTGCTGGATTGAAGAATTGCCCAATGTGCTATGGAGCTTGCGCACAACGACAAACCGCTCAGTCGGCTTCACACCATTTTTCCTCGTATACGGGGCCGAAGCCGTCTTGCCGACTGATATCGAGCACGACGCGCCAAGGATCAAGCTCTACACAGAAGCCGAAGCCAAAGAAGCTCGCGAAGATGGAGTTGACCTGGTCGAAGAGGCCCGACTGCTGGCTGCGTCCAGATCTACTATCTACCAGCAGAGCCTCCGATGCTATCACAGCCGGAAGGTCCAACCCTTAGCATTCCGAGAAGGAGACCTAGTGCTCCGGCTGATCCAGCGGACAGCCGGGACAGCATAAACTCGTCATCCCCATGGGAGGGTCCCTTCATCGTGAGCAAGGCAGTGAGGCAATGATTCCTACTATCTCATAGATGCCCAAGAGGCTAAGAAAAACAAGCCGGACAAGGCTGACGAGGAGACTAAACGTCCCTGGAATGTCAACTTACTCCGCCCATTTTACACATGAGAGCAGGAACGTATGTATCCCTTGTATCCCTTTTGTAAGCTATGAAAAAGCATGCGCCGAGAGCGCCGTTTCCGACAAGTTTTTCGCGTACTCTACTTCGTTTCGCCAATTGGCTTGAACCCTTTCACGCGGCCGGCTCAGTAACGTGATCCGGTTTCCGACAGCCGGCTTCCGATCCAGCTACAGACCGCAACCCGGCTGTCCGGGCTGGCGGGAGTAAGGCCTAGGGAGCCGGCACGCGAAAAACGACTAAGGGAAAGAGTAAAAGCGAGTTGACTTGCAACTTTTCATAAAAGTGCCGGATTGCCGAATTCAGCTTGTTCGGCCGAAGTATCGTCGGCCTCCCTCGGCGGCCCGCTCTTGATCCGGCGACGGATCGCAAGTCGGACGTACGACCGGCAAGAGCACAGCCAAAGAGTGGGGCGGATGGGAAAAAGCGAACAAGTCGAAAGAAAGCAACTCGGCACACAAATGATTAACAAACACATTTAAAATGTGACTTAATAAAAGAGATGATAATATCCATACATATGCACCCGGCATCCCGGGGATTTAATAAATTGTCTTGGCAAAAGCAACAACTGAAAGATAGGTAAATCAAGGGCCAGCTGGAGGAGCATCAGAGGGGCCGGCTGCCGGATCGTCTTCGGGCGCGTCTTCCGCCTCCTCATCTTCCATCTCGTACTCCTCATCAGACTGAGGGTTCGGGTCCGCGACGAAGAGGCTTTTGTCGACGAAGTCGGCGATGGCGCTGGCTCGGGCAAGCCGGGCGGTCTTGTGTTCGGCCGGGAGCTTGTCCTCCACGCCGGCTCGCCGATACTCGAGCTGCTCCAGGTCCACCTCGTTGTACCGGGAGAGGACAAAGGACAGCGCCATGTCGGCACCAGCGCGCGTGGCAGACTCCTTCCAGTCGAGGAAGCGATCCGGCGCCCGCTCCATCAAAGAGGTGAGGTTGGAGATATCTTGCGGCACCGCCTCCGCGGGCCACAGCATCGGGACCAGCTCCTCAGCCGCCTTCCGGAGCTCCCAGCCAAGCTTGGTGATGGGCTCGGCGCGAGCAGCCATGGACGCCATGTAGTCCTCCATGGTGAAGTACTCCGAGCTGCCTTCGCCAGTCGCCCGCCTCCTGGACTCGCGCGCAACGCCAACGGCTGCCAAGGCCGCGTCCTGCGTTTCCGGGAAGGCCGCTGGAAGAAAAAGCATGTCAGAAGTCATCAAAGCCGAAATAAGCTGAAAAATGCAAATTTTCGAAGTCCTAAAGTAAGCATGGCGGCAGCCGGCACGAGCCGACTGCCCCCAGCCCGAAGATGGAGATTCCGAAGCTCTAAAGTAAGACTGGCGGCAGCCGGCACGAGTCGACTGCCCCCAGCCCGAAGATGGAGATTTCAAAGGATAAAAGAAAAAGCCTGGCGGCAGCCGGCAAGAACCGACTGCCCCCAGCCCGAAGATGGAGATAGCGAAAAAGATAAAAGTTTCTGCCGCCGGCTACCAACCTAGGCCGGCAGCCGACAGCCGAAAGCCGGCAAAGGGAAGGGAACATAGAGGCACTCACCCGACAAGCCACGATCAAGCGCGCCGATGTCGTCCGGTCCGGCCGCTGGCGTAGCCGTCAGCTCCGTAGACTTGGTGGTGACCTCCTCCTGAAGCGCAAGCCGCTGCTTCTCCACCTCGGTCAGCCGCCGGCTCAGATCCTCCACCTTCTCCTTCTCTGCCGTCCTAAGGGAGGCGAGCTCAGTGAGATGGTTCTGCTCCAGCAGGCGCAGCCGCGTCAACTCCCCCTCAGCCACCTTGAGCTTGGCGGCTGCAGATCGGCCCGCCTCCTCACTCTCGGCGCACTGGGCGCGAGCAGCCCGGAGATCCGCCTCCAGCCGCGGGACCTTGGCGGCCTCAACTGCGAGGCAGCCGGAAAGAAACGTCAGCCAACGAAGACTAAAAAGAAAGAAGGCATCGAGTCGGAAGAAGCAAGATCTTACCCTTGACGGCCTCCAGCTCACGAGCCAAGCCGGCCCGGTCCAGCTTGGCCTTGTGGTAGTGGGTCACGGCGCGGTTGTACGGATTGGTGCGCCGATCCGCCACGGCCTAAGGAAAAAGAAAAATCAGTATGCTAGGCGAAACCCGGACCGGCTCCAAGCAGCCGGCCCATGCCTCGGAGGGCTACCGGGATGACAACCAAATCAAAAAACAGATGAAGCTTACCTTGCTGGCTTCCTCCACCTTGGCGAGGCTGGCCGCGGCCTCGGCAGCCCTAGCCTTGAGGTTGGCTCGCAGGCTGGAGAAGAACATCTCCACCGATGCTTGGCCGGGGTTCCCCTCCCGGCTGGTCACCTCGTAGGAGTCGGCGCGGAGCCACGCCTACTCCATGGTGGCAGCCGAGCCAAGGCTGGAGTCGGAGGCGGACGACACGTGCAGCAGAAGAGCGCCCTTGGCCACATGCAGGCCTTGCTGCGGCACCGATGGGGCTCCCGTCCTCACCGGCGCGCGTGAGTCGGCGCCCTCCGTGCGCACCGGCTCGTCCCTTGCCGGCTCCTGCCTGGCCAGCCCCTCTATCGTCGGCTCCGGCGGTGGCGGCGCTGCGGGCGAGCGGATGGCCCGGTCCGGGCGCAGCCATCTCCGGCGCCCGAGGTGCCCCCTCCGGGCTTTCATCCAGCACCACCACGCTCGGCCTGGCTCCGGCTCCGGTCGCGGGCGGCGCAGCCCTGCCGGCTCCGGCTCCGGTCGCGGGCGGTGCAGCACTGCCGGCTCCGGCTCCGGTCGAAGGCGGCATGCCCCGGCCGGCCCCAGCGGGCTGGGTCCGAAGACGAGTCCGGCGCGGGAACAAGTCGTCCGGCGTCGGGCCGGCGCGTCGGCTCGACCCGCGTGCCGCGATCGGCGCCGAGGCCAGCGGCACGGCGAAGGAAGGCGCCCCTGCGGGAGGCGGAGTACCCGCAGCGGCGGCGGCGTAGGTGCGCGCGATGGAGGCTGCGGCGTCGACTCCCTCCTTTGTCGAGGAAGTGGCGACACGACGCGCGGAGTCTGCCGGAGCCGCCCTGGGCAAACTTGATGGGAGCCCTAGCCGAACAGATAAGGAAAAGATAAGCATAAAAAGTAAGGAAAGAAAAAGAATCAAACAAAAGAGAAAAGAGAACTCACCCGGCCTGCTCCGGAACCTTCTTCGGCTGCAGCCGGCGGAGCTTCTTCGCCTTCGCCTCCAAGGCGGCAGTAGAGCGGAGGTCGCCGGCTCGCTTCTTCCCCTTGGGCGCCGAAGTCGCCGTGGTGCTTGGCGGCCTCGCGCGCAGGGGCACGGCGAGGAGTGGCCCCGTGGCGGACGTCGCCGGCTCCTCGTCCTCCTGCTGCTCCGGTGAGGGGGGCGGATTGTGCTCCCCCTGGCCGCCTAGGTCAGGCGCCTGCAGCAGGTCGTCGTCGCCAGCCTGGTCGCCGGCTTGGTCAGCCGGATCGGCGTGATCCGGCGCCCATCTCCTCGTCGCCGGGTCGCCATCCTCGACGTTTTGGCGGTCGAAGAGCTAGAAAAAATAGAACATGAGCAAACAACAAGCCGGAAGTCGGCAGAAGAAAAAGGAAGTCGGCCGCGCAGCCGCAAGCCGGAAGTCGGCGGAGACACAAAACTTACCAACTCGGGTGGATGGTCCCTGTCATGGGGCGCCAGCCCGTAGTTCCACTCCTCAGGCATGTTCGCCTTGGTGACGTTGTTCACCCGGTGGGCGACCTGGGCCTTGGAGAGCCGCGCCTTGGACGTCCGGTTCGGATCGAACCGGCCGGACATGTGCCCGATTTTGTGGGTGCGCATACGGAGCGGCAGCACCCGGCGCTCGGCGATGGTGCAGAGGAGGTCCTCGGCGGTCAGCCCGTTCGCGACGGCCGCCCCCAGGAAGTCCCAGAGCTGATTCACTTCAGCATCCGGATCCGTCGTGCGGGCGTTGTAGCTCCAGTTGATCCGGCCGACTGGAGGAACCGGGTTGAACTCCGGAAGGTTGATCCGGTCGACGAGCTGGCCCTCGTTGCGCACGTAGAAGAACGACATCTGCCAATTCTTCACCGAGTCAACGGTTGGGATCTTGGGGAAAGGCGTACCGGGCCGAGTGTAGATCGAGGCGGCGCCGCAAGCCCGCAGGCGGCTCTCAGTAGTTTGCGCCTTCAGGTAGAACAGCCGGCTCCAGAAGTCGATGTCCGGCCACAAGCCGGCGTAGGCCTCCATAAATGCCACATAGCAGCGCGAGGAGGATGCGGGCGTTGGCCGGCGAGATGGTGCGGCTGCAGGCCGAAGTTGTCAAGGAACCGGCGGAAGAAGGTGGAAGCCGGCGAGGCCCAGCCCGCGATCGAGGTGCGCGCCGAAGACGACGCGCTCGCCGGGCTGCGGCTCGGGCTCCTTCTCCTCGCCGGGCGCCCGCGTGACCACCGACGACGGGATCCGGCGGAGGCGCACCAGCCCGCTCGATGTCGTCCTCCCGCATGTACGAGCCCCTCCACGATCCGCTGGCGGAGGCCATCGTCGAGGAAGAAGAAGAAGATGACCACGAGAGGCGAAAGGGCGAAGAAGAGCCTTGCGACGGCGGCGGCGACGACGGCGGCTGAGGACGCTCCGTTGAAACGCGGGGCCCCGTGGCGCCGGCTCGACGGAGTGGCGGCGGCGGATCGGCGGAGATTCGCTCGCCGGAGTTCGCCAGCGGGAGGTGTTCGCCGGAGCGGCAACGGGCTCGAGCGCGAAGAAGAGAGCGAGAAGAGCAGGAGCGCGAGGAAGACGAAGTGAAGCAAGTGGCCGCCTCGGTACCCTCCCCCGCGGCATTTATAGCCGACCGCGGCGGGCGGTTAGCCTCCAAGTGGCGATCGTGGCCACGTCGCCCGGATCCTCTGCGCATTAACTTCCCCCACGACCGCTGCCGTTACTGGAAACCGCCACACCACGTCGCCCACGACCGCATCAAATCCGGAGGGGACATTGATGTGACCAGACGAACCGGCGGCAGAGCCCAGGCGTCAGACCAGTCAAGTCGGGCGCAGGACCCGAGGCGGCGGAGACTCCGGCGCGCCGCAAGCCGGAGTCGGACAATAAGTTCAACTCGGACCAAAAGTCATCAGCAAGGCGGAGACGCCATCAAAACTTGCGAGAGAGCAAAAGTTGCGTAAGTGTAAATAGCGGCCGGCCAGAAGCAGCCGGCAAGAACGAGCCGGATGAGGGCGCAGCCGGCTGAATGGAAATTCTCAGTCAGCCCCTCCAAGTGCCGCCAAGTACATTCGAGAAGCCAGGAAAACCTGCCTAGGTCCTTCTAAACGCAGGACCTTGCCAGCTTCGGGGGCTAATGTCGGGGGGAAGACCCCGGGTAGGGCAATGGACGCGGAGCAGCCGGCTGGCCACTGGCCGGCTCGCGGCAAAGGCCGGCTGAGGAGCAGCCGGCTGGCGCCGTGGCCGGCTGGCTCTAGGTCCTAGTCGGCCTGGCTACGGCCGCCAATGCTGTAGCTGGGCCGGCTTCTACAAGCCATATCCGACTAGGGGTTTGTACCTCAGACCGACTCGAGGCTGGCGAGTCTTGCACTGGAAGGAACCGGGTTGGTGATCCGGATTCCCGAAGTCCACGCTGACTTCATCTTCCGTAAGCGCGGGGCACCGTGGAGCAATAGTGCCCCGCGCCGGACAGGCCATCATGGCCTACGGCGATCCGTACCGGCCACGGTGGCTGATGGCGACGGGACACCTCCTCTCCATACCTCGACCTCGGCAGCCGGATGGGACAGGACATGAGGCCTCAACGACTCCTGACGTCACTGCCTCGGGAAGGAGCGGAAGCCGGAGCCGGCCAAGCCGGCCAGTAAACTATAGGGTCTTATATGTAAAGTGCCGGTACCTATATAAGCCGCACTACCCCCCCTCGTGTGGGGGATCGATCATTCTCATTTCATTCCACCCTTAGCGCTGCCCTGTGAGAGAGACCATCGTCTCCCTTAGCCTCCCAGGAGCAGCCGGATACAGCTCTAGGAGCACCATTGTATTGTGTGTTCATCATATACACTCTAGCAGGAGTAGAGGTTTTACCTCCATCGGAGGGCCTCGAACCTGGGTACGTCGCCGTGTCGCTCGTCCCCATACCCGCATCCGGATACCGCCGTGAGATCCCTCAGGAACCACCTTCGATTAGCCACCCTATGGCATATGCCGTGACGATACCACGACAATAGTAACATTTTTTTTTGTAAAGAGTTTTCTCTCGTGAGATCTCTAGCGATGTCAGTCATCTTATTTTGGTTTATGGGCAAATCGTTTAATGCTACTCCCTCACGGACTAATTTTGGGCTCCAGAAAAAAAATGTTGATCACGTCCGTATCTCCGCACACACAACTAGGTGATGGATAGGTCTTTTGCTAGATGAGCACCAAATTAGTCGCAAAATGAGCAACATCGCCCCGTACAACTCGGCGCTATTCGTTCTCCCTTGACGCTTGTCTATAAAAGGGACTCAGCACCAACTCAGCGGGGAGGGGGGGACAGAGGGCAAGAGAGACCTGTAGGGTCCTGTGACGTATAGCGCGCCCTAGAACTTGAAGATAAAGGTCGCCAATCATTGGCGGCGAGGACGATGGTAAAAGGCGTGGCCGGCAGCGACCCGGCGTCACGCTGTGATGCACATCTAGCTACAAGGTAGCCGACGGAGCTTGCCGCTACACCGACGATGTCCACCACGATTGTCGTCAATGGAGCCCCTCTTTATTCAGGGCCATCAGAGCACGTGGTGAACAACATCATCGCCGTCGATCGACGAGGATGGTGCCGCCCACTGGCGTGTGACCCTTTGGTGTCGATCGCTGGCGAGATGCAGGCCACTCCACGGAGTTCACACTCTAAATCCAAGAGTCAGGGGCTACCTCCATACACGTGGAGAAGGTCAAAGCGTATGCATTGGGGACTGCAACTACAACGGTGGTCACCGTTGTCTTTGGCTTCAACACACTCACGACCGGGGGACCTGGCCTTCACCGTGCCATCCCCCACGACCACGCCGGCTCCACTATTTCTAAGCCAAAGCTCGCGCCACCGACCCTGAGGGAAGCGAGACACCGCTCCCAATGGTCCTCTTCGTCTCCACAGAAGATGCCAAGGGCAGCCAGTAATTGTGCCCCCATGTTCATCGCCGAGTTAGGTGGTCATCCACACACGCCAAACTCCAGATGAAGAGAAGCATGTCATTTCATCTAGCTAGAAATGCCCACGTACACATTGGAAGAAGGAGCCATGCATCAAGCCCATGGCCATCTGATCCCTCCGGGGTCCTCGCTACTGCTCGCAAGTGGCACACTTATCTTCTGTGACAAATACTGTCTTCCGTGGCCATGATGTTGAATTCCTCGTCAGACCACCGCGGGAAGCGGTCTAGGCACATCTGCCCGATGTGCGTCCAGTTGGTGACCATCCGGCGAAGCATAGACGATTTTGTGTTCGATGTCGATTGGGGTGGGGCTTCTCATCGCGTTGGTGGGTGTTTTCCTGCCATTTTTCATCATTTGGCTCCCAAATAGCAACTCTAGTGTTTTCCGGCCAAAATTTTGGTACTAGCCTCTTAGGGTGTTCACGTCCAACTTTTTGGTTCGGAGATTTCATGGGCTGATAATGTTTTGGGGAGGTCCAGTCAAGGCGAATCTCCTGTCTAGGTCACCACACTAGCCAAAACCATGCACACATGAATCACATATATAGCAATCAGGTACCAAGCACCCTGCTACCTTCCATCGTAGACTCGTAGTAGCTAGTGGTCAGGCTGATTGCTTTCGATCGAAGATGTGGTCGGTGGCCTTTGTCCCTGCTCCGTGCATGGGCGGTTCCAAGGATACTTAGTAGAGCAAAAAAGAAGAAACAATTGCTGGACTTAGATGTCTAAATCATATGCATAACATTAAGTAATGGATTAGTACAGGTCACCAAATGCATGCATGCAGTACGACTCCATACTGTATTGTTTTATGAGGCAGACTGCAGCTAGACAACTACAAAAACAGCATGCGGCCCAACGCCACCTCCATCTCCTTCTCCGCGAGCTGCGTGCTGACGTGTAGCCCATCAACACCTCCATTCTCACGGACCATGACGAGGGCGTCATGTTGGCGTTGCTGGTGTGTATCCCGGCGACACCTCCACTCTTGCGGACTGTGACGATGACGTCATGTCAGGCTGCCGGCAGATAGCCCAGCGCCAGTTCTGCTTCCACGAGCCATGCCAGACACGCCATCGCTTGTAGGGGCTACCGGTTCACCGTTTTCGACCACGCCTAAGACGATGGCGATGTCGATGCGGATTCATAGGTGGTCGCTATCTTCAACACCATGGACCGTGCCCCGCAAATACTCGGTGCGCCTCGACGGGTGTGCATACACATCATCAGCCGTCCATGCATATTCTCCATATCTAGCAAACGCATGTGAGGAGCCATGTGTGCATGCCCACTTCAGCGCCTTTCTGCACCCACCATTATGCATCAGAAGGACCACCATAACCCTAAGACGCTAGGTGTACCGGGAGGATTGCTTGTGGTGGCGACAACATAATCACCATATCCCCCTGTTATTTTGCACAATGCCAACTCTCCATTTTTTATCATCTTGGTACTAGTATGTTGATGCCACGGTGGCCTCCTTGCCCCCAAAAGCATGCATGAAGCACATAGCAATCACCTACTTAGATAATCCATGCCACGCCGGAAAAAGCTAGCTAGCTAATAACTAGCTTCCATCGATCAATGGTTATAATCCTCCAATCCGACGCGTCTCAAGGGAGGTTGACATGACATTATTTTAGGACTCGAGGTCAGCATCGGAAAACCCCGTGGACTCCTCCGGGTCGTCAGGGTGGCGGTGGTCCGTCGGGGTGCAATACTTGCCGATCCATGCTGGCAGGGTGAGGGGCTCCAGCTCCGGCTTCAGGACGACCAGATCCAG
Source organism: Lolium rigidum (assembly GCF_022539505.1). Classification (NCBI taxonomy): domain Eukaryota; kingdom Viridiplantae; phylum Streptophyta; class Magnoliopsida; order Poales; family Poaceae; genus Lolium; species Lolium rigidum. Next base: position 26,451,492 of record NC_061510.1, on the reverse strand, counting down.
CTTCGGATTCTTCTCCAACTTGGGTCGGTGAAGGAAGATGCGCCCTTGTGGCTGCCTCAAAATTGCAAATGATGATGCCGGTCTCCGCCTTTGAAGTGCAGACAATCGGGCTTGGGAGGTGGAGGACGAAGATGAGCACGTCGAGCCGCCAACCGATGGGGTGGTTGGAATTGGCGGTGTGGTTGTTGGCGCTTGTTCCGACAGAGGTAGGCCAGTGCAGATGTACATTAGTACCTCCTCGAAATCCCAACCCTCACTACCTCCACCGCCCGTGCCGTTTGTCCAGGAGGGTACAAATGCTCGATGGTGTTGACACGAGGGCCTGCCTCTTCGCCGCGAAATGCAGCCTCCAGCCATCGCTGTTGTCGATGGAAAAGGTGGGATCAACACGCTCCTCGTCGGTGAGCGTGGTGACGTGCTGGTAGATCAACAACAAGAGGGAGTCGCCGGTGGGCCAACCGGACGAGCCATCATAATAGTTCCACGTCATCTAGATGGGTGGGCCCCTATGGTCAAAATCGCCAGTCAATTTGTGATTAATTTGTGTTTAATGTTTATGAGACAACTAGTAATAGTAGATTTTTGCTCTCAAACGTAAAGTGGTACCAATGTTCAAATTAGCCCAAAAAAGTGTTGGTTTTTATGCTAACAACTCCTGAATAAATGATGGAGGAAGATCAACTTCGGTTAATGCAAGGAACTCTTGAAAACTTGGAGAAAATATACCCTTTGTCACAATATAATGCATAAAAATCACTTGCATTAGAAGGAAGAATAATACATGTGTTGTAACCGAGGGAAAATGGGAGGAGACTCGTGTCAGAAAACTGAAGCCGTGGTCGCCATGCCATCTCGTCAAACCAAGAACTCATGCCACACATGAAAGAATCCATCGCTAAGTTTTTTTTGCCATTTTAGATGGGTCGCCATGTACAACCGCTGTGATCTTGCTCCTTCTTCCTTGTCCATGCATGATTCCGTGAAGCTTTCATCGAGGAAAGAAAAGTTGGTCGAGGAACCAAAGGCAGCTAGCCACGTGTGTTCTGGAAACGCTATGCTAGCAGGTAGCTAGCAATACGGAGGCACTGTAATGGTGTAACAGATGCATCAGCTTGCAATACAAGGTGAGCCAGTTGAAGATTCATGCACGCCTTGAGATGCATGATTCTACTCTAGTAGGAACATGGAAGATAAACATACTAACCCTTTCTTCACTGAGTGATTTTGTTCGAGAACAAAGCTCAGCTCACTATGAAGATAAACACAGTATGTAAGTAGCAGTTAGTCACACACACTGCGGAGCCGAAGTCGTCAAAGACGGTAACGACGGGAGAAAGCGCCAGCAACGGCGATGGCTTCATGTTAACATGGGCTCAATGGCGTTGCGGCGTGTAGTTGAGGACCGACGACCCAATGACCCCGGGCGCCATCCCACGCGGTGGCCAGAACTCATGTTGATGCCATGTAAGGCTTTCCGGCGGAGTCCGGTCACTAGGAAGCATACATGGCGCCATAGCAAAGGGACGGTGGCCTTCTAGGGCAGGAGGTCGACGAGGTCCGCGAGCGCGGCCCCGATAGCCAGTAGAGGCACGGGCTGAGGCTTCCTCACCATTAGCGTATGGTTGTTAATTAGTTCCCGCCATGAGCCCAAAGGTATATATGCATGTCCTAGTGTAATCAGAACTCTATCGCCGCGAAATGCAGCCTCCAGCCATCGCCGTTGTCGATGGAAAAGTTGGGATCGGCACGCTCCTCGTCGGTGAGCGTGGTGACGTGTTGGTAGATCAACAACTAGAGGGAGTCGCCGGTGAGCCAACCGGACGAGCCATCATAATAGTTCCACGTCATCCAGATGGGTGGGCCCCTATGGTCGAAATCGCCAGTCAATTTGTGATTAATTTGTGTTTAATGTTTTATGAGACAACTAGGAATAGTACATTTTTGCTCTCAAACGTAAAGTGGTACCAGTGTTGAAATTAGCCCAAAAAAGTGTTGGTTTTTATGCTAACAACTCCTGAATAAATGATGGAGGAAGATCATCTCCGGTTAATGCAAGGAACTCTTGAAAACTTGGAGAAAATATACCCTTTGTCACAATGCATAAAAATCACTTGCATTAGAAGGAAGAATACATGTGTTGTAACCGAGGGAAAATGGGAGGAGACTCGTGTCAGAAAAACTGAAGCCATGGTCGCCATGTCATCTCGTCAAACCAAGAACTCATGCCACACATGTACAACCGTTTTAGATGGGTCACCATGTACAACCGCTGTGATCTTGCTCCTTCTTCCTAGTCCATGCATGATTCCATGAAGCTTTCATCGAGGAAAGAAAAGTCGGTCGAGGAACCAAAGGCAGCTAGCCACGTGTGTTCTAGCTGCGCTATGCTAGCAGGTAGCTAGCAATACGGAGGCACTGTAATGGTGTAACAGATGCATCAGCTTGCAATACAAGGTGAGCCGATTCATGCGCGCCTTGAGATGCATGATTCTACTCTAGTAGGAACATGGAAGATAAACATACTAACCCTTGCTTCACTGAGTGATTTTGTTCGAGAACAAAGCTCAGCTCACTATGAAGATAAACGCACTATGTAAGTAGCAGTTAGTCACACACACTGCAGAGCCGAAGTCGTCAAAGACGGTAACGATGGGAGAAAGCGCCAGCAGCAGCGATGGCTTCATGTTAACATGGGCTCAATGGCGTTGCGGCGTGTAGTTGAGGACTGACGACCCAATGACCCCGGGCGCTCTCACCATCCCACGCGGTGGCCAGAACTCATGTTGATGCCATGTAAGGCTTTCCGGCGGAGTCCGGTCACTAGGAAGCTGACAATGGCGCCATTGCAGAGGACGGTGACCTTCTAGGGCAGGACGCGAGCGCGGCCCTGATAGCCGGTAGAGGCGCGGGCTGAGGCTTCCTCACCATTAGCGTATGGTTGTTAATTAGTTCCCGCCATGAGCCCAAAGGTATATATGCATGTCCTAGTGTAATCAGAACTCTATGGTAGCAGAAGCTAGCTGGATTGCACTAGTATTTTGGACGGATGGCGCTTAACTACTAGCATCATTGATTGATGGATGTATTATTGCCTGCAAGTATAGGTAAGAAATGGGAGAATTACGGAGAGAGAGATAGAACGAGTCATGCATGTTTCCTCTGCAATAATTGTATGCACGAGTTTAGTCCTTGTCTCTCCCCATCCCATACATGTACAATTCCAAACGATTTTGCCGGTGGGCTGCAGTATAATTTGTACCATTTGTTTACCCCGCCGGTCGGACAAAGACAACAAGGCCTACAGATAAGGCCCAGCCAACCACATACAACAACGGCCCGTCATTCTACCCAGTGTAAAATTGCATAGTTGGCCACGAAACAAGCTAAGAGAAGAAATTTTAGTCCCACACTGCTAAGGTGTGAAAGTTGAGAGCAACTTATAAGGGGAGCTCTTGTAGACATGTAAAATGCTAGATACACATATAGGGCTGCACTACACACGCATAGCGCGTGCGCTCGCGTGAATATTCGCGACTTAAGCTTAAGACGCTTGGCGATGGCGCGGTCAGCGAATTTAATGTATCTTTTTTTTTATTTTGACAGAAAAAATCCTTTTATTTTTTGAAATGGGCCTACGAGGCACGCTGGTGACCATGGCAACCCAGCCGAGGTTAGTTCTCTTGGTGTTTCCCTAATCTGCGCAGGACATTATTGTAGCGGCAGTGGCTCAGTTTAGAGGTCAGCACGAATGTGTACGTGTGTACCAAGCATCAACAAGTCGGTGATTACTCCAGACCAGAGAGTTAGCATGAACAATGTGGTTGCAAAGCTGAAGAACATCAAGAAGGATTACTCCGCCTCCATACAGGTAGAGCACAAATTGCTCAACGTTGGTTGATACATGGGTTTCCTTAGTTTTTACGAACTGGAAAATGAGTTTGTTCATTTGTATAGCTAAAAGAGACTTAAATATTGATTATTATACCTAGAAGAATTGTAACATGTAATGATCTGCAACTACAGTGTTGACACCTGTATCTGGGTGAAATGCAAAGTTCTTTCCATGCATTTTTAGAGCTAGTCTTGCAAAAAAAAAATTGCCATATATAGAAATATAATTTTACAGAACTACAAAATTGCCTAGAATTCGTAGGAGAATGAAGAGATCTACGGAAACTCTTCCTTTTAAAGAAGATTCATCTTAAATCCGTTGATTTTTTTGGCTGCCTTTGGTGAAAAAATTATGCAGTACATGTAATTGTCAAGTGGTCAACATGTCTTGTGCTGCTCATTAACCTCTTTCATAGGATTCTAGGCAAAATGTAAAAATGACCTCAACATAGACCTCTTGGTACATCTCGAGTGAACTTCAAAATAATTTCAACCATTGTGCCACTCAAGAAAAGGCATATTTCCACATCAGAATGCAAGCATAGCACACTCATATTTAACCAGTTACTAGTAGGCCTAGCTCATCAACTAAGCTCCAGATTACAAAAAGACAACATTTCAGGTTTAGTATCCATGTTGGAATCCAACTAAAACCAGATGCTTCCCAAAATGCTAAACATTTCGAATTTGCACAGCCAGCCCAGCAACATGGCTAAATATTTCGAATTACTCCAGAACCATGTCCGTGAACTTAGGCAACTATTGAACACAGACAGTTAAGTTCTAGAATTAGATTCCAGAGACTGTAAACCAGGTTCAATTGGCACAAACTGACTGCCTTGAAATTTACCTCATACCACATGATGCAAAGAATGGGTCGGCCTTGGCGGAAGTCCACCCACTGCTGCCGGAGGGGTACAGCATGATGATTTATGTTCCCTTGACGCATCGTAGAGTCGAACCTGCATTTCATAGATAGTGCATCAGTAAGAAGCTACAGCTCCATGAGTATATAGTGTACTGAATAATACTCTAGCATGAAGAAGAGAACATATTGATGGCATATGAAAGAGATCCCATCCAATTAAAACATGAGAAAAAGACACCAACACTTTGAACATCAGAATTCAAGAGAGAGCATGAGGGTTTTACAAATTCCGATTATAAAGGCCGATTTTGATGATGAAGTATGCTGGACACACACACCTAATGCTCAGTGCACAACAAAGAGTGCATACACGTGTTTTTTGCAGGATGCTAGAAGCAAACTCCAGGGAATTATTTTCTGACGACGAGAAGAAAATCTGGTGGGATGTGTGGAGAAATAAAAACTCCTAGGGTCAAAACCTTTGCCTGGAGATTAATTAGAAAAGCACTTGTGACGGGAGCCAGAGATTCGAAATTCTCAAAACACATTGCAAAGGAATGTTCAAGGTGTGGTATGCTAGAAACTGACTCAATTATTTTTTCACCTTTGCCAAAGCAGTTTGGTTTTGTTCTTCGATAGGATTCAAAATTGATGCCTTTGATACTACTCTCAATCCTTCAAATATTATCCAATCTATGTTACAGACTCCTCAATCTGATATATATAGAATATTGAATTTTCCAAATCAATTCCCAAGGAATTTCAAAATGGTTCCTGGAATTTCTGTTTTTCATAGTTTTGAAATTCAATTTTATAGTTTTATTTCTTTGAGTTAGTTGTGCTGAATTCAGATTCCACCTGTGCATAACTTATTTTTAGTTGTTATTTTTGCTCTTTGTGACGGGAACTAAAAGGTCCCCAATAGTTCAGGGGCAAGGTTGTCAAATTTCAGAATTCAGAGACGAAATCTTGTCTGTGTCAATAGATTTTTGTTTCAGTAAATGTGTATGCCGACAGTTGATGGACGACAAATCGACTTTTCTCTATATATTACATAAAAGTTAGTAAGAGTAGAGCAAAACGATACCATGATAAAGCATCACAACAACCCACTCACTAAAGACGACAGCTACTGCTGCCAAAAGGAAAACAGGAGCACATCATCGGCTCAACTCGGAATTAACCAGAGCATGTATAAGAAAATACTGATAGTCCGAGACCATAAAAGAGCACCATCAGAGAGAACTGTAGGTGTCACGGCCAATTTATTTTCGCCACCAAAATTATGTCAAGCTGGCACTAAACCATCTCAACATCACTCATGCATACTGTCATACTGAGCTCGTTGACCTAAGGTTACACATGATGCACATGATCGATAGCTCACATGCAGTGTATGTAGACCTACGGAAACGAAGAGGACGCATCTCCACCATAAGTTCTAATACTAGTTTAGCATGTTGATATATACTTACTCCCCAAAAAAGTAAACAATGTTATCTTGACACCTCATCTGGTAGTTCACATGTATACTAGCAAAGGGATTGAATCAACAATTTTATATTTTTATATACCTGAACAAACACAATTAGGACCGACTTTTTTTGGTGATGGGGAAAGTGACCTCCGCTTCCTCGCCGACGGGGAGACGGAGGAGGAGAGCGACGACGATCGCCTCTCCCACAATGACTTCACCTTCTCCGAGGAGGAGGAGGAGGAAGAGGAGGAGGAGGAGGAGGAGGAAGAGGACGACACCTCCTCCGACGAACCACCGGCCAAGCGCCACTGCCCCTGGCCGGGGAATCTCAGTGATTTCGACAGCGACGACGACGATGACGACGAGGAGGATGAGGACAACGAAGGTCCTGCCGGCGGCCGCTACAGCAGCGACGACGAACCCGCCGGGAGTAGCGCCGACAGCGGTGACGACGGTGATGACGAGGGCAGCGACGGCCCGTAGATAGGACCCCTAGCATAGGATCAGTAGTAGTAGACGGGGCAATGTATCCCCTCAGTACTTCCTTTTGAGAGCAATCAGCTCTTTATGTAAGAAATCTTTGTTCATCAATGAAGAAATTCCCCCAATTTGATTTCGCCGATTTCATGCTAATTTAGCCGATTTCCCCTCATACTGATTCTGCCGATCGTCGCTTAGCCAATGCCCAATGAGCCGATGGCAACGCATCGGTTTCTCATAATCCGACCTTCATTACGGGGTGATTGTGAACTTGGTCAATGCTCAATAAGCCGATGTCATCTCCTTCATCTCTCCGACCAATGAGCTTGAGTTCTGCTGGATCACCGCCCTTGAAGAAAATCGCGACGCAAAACTAGCCGATGGCCACCCCATCGGCTTCCAAAAACAGAGCATCCACCAGGCCAGCTGCCCCCCGAGCCTCAGTCGAGGTGAAAACAGTGATGAGGACACGTAATTCAGACAAATGGACCTGAGCTCGATCATTGTAGAGCCAACCATAGTCGATCACCCCTCTTGCGTTGAAAGAGGATACTGCAGACAACCAAAACTCTTCTGACCAAGAGTTGGAGGTTCTCGTGTCTTGAACGCGCAACTGGTAGATCCTGTGTCATTGTGCTAGAGTCGATGGTTATGCATCGGCTTTGTTCCTCAGCTCTAAAATTTTGAATTTTTTAGGGCCGATTTATGTATCGGCCCCCATACTGCAATATCCATCATCAAAGAATATCTTGGGCTGGTGGGCATTTGATAGACACTTCCCCTTCGTATCCTCGTGTTTTATCCACTTAGGTGCCCCCCGAGCCGATTCTTTCAAGTCATTGAGGGTATCGGCTCTTCAGGTATTCCCTGTTGGATCAAATGCTGAACCCAGGCAGAATGTATGGTGAGGATAATTTTGGCCGATTGCTGGAATCGGCCTCCACGTTGTTTGCTCGATGAAGGTTTTGTAACGTTCCTCCATAAATCCTTGGGGCCGATCTCCTGGATCGGCATCGCCACGTTTGCTCATCGATATTGCTTTTGTTACACGGTCAGGCCGGTGGATAACACCAGCCTCACCCCGTCCTTTGTCACGTCGATGCGCTCGCAGTCGTCCAAATTGATGCCTGAGAGTGGCTCCTGGCCTGATGTCTCCCAAACGTTCATGCCAGCCGTAGAAATCTCGGCTGAATCATCTGCGTGGACGACTTCTACTTCATCTCCATCCCACTGTATTAGGCATTGGTGCATCGTGGATGGAATGCAACAGTTGGCATGGATCCAATTTCTCCCTAGTAGGACAGCGTAGGAGCTCTTGCTGTCGACAATAAAGAACGTCGTAGGGACAGTTTTCCTTCCTACGGTCGGATCCACATTCAGAACACCTTGTGCGTCAGATGCTTGGCCGTTGAAATCGCTCAGTGTCACATTGGTCTTGATCAGATCCGAGCTGGAGCGTCCCAACCGACGTAGCATGGAGTATGGCATAATGTTAACTGCCGCTCCGGTGTCCACCAACATCTTGTTGACAGGCTGCCCATTGATGTAACCTCGCAAGTACAGGGCCTTCAGATGCCTGTAGCTTCTTTCTCGTGGCTTCTCGAAGATGACCGGCCGTGGGCCGCAGTCAAGTTGTGCCACAGGTGCTTCGTCTAATCCTGGAGCGCTAAACTCCGTTGGAAGGATGAAGACCATGTTTGTGCCAGCCGATGTCTCATCATCGGCTTTCTTTGTCCGGGCGCCACTCTTTCCTTTGTGGCCGACCTTCTTCGTCCGGGGTTCGCTGAATTTTAGCGGCCGGATCAGGCCGCGCCTTCCTCAACGTGTGCAGGTATAACCTTTCAGCCTTCCTCCAACCCACGTAGTCGCTGAACCCTTCGCTTTTGGGAACGGCTTAGCCCATCAGGGCACCACCTTGGCCGATGATACCTGTCTTCTTCTTCATCATCGTCCTCTAGTTCCTCGAGATCTTCTACCCGAGAGGACTCAGTGTGCTTGTTCCGAGGCGGGAGAGGCCCTAGACGTTTGAACACGGACACGTTAGCTGCATCCTTCTTCTTTTGTTTGCATTACGGGCGGTTGCCGATTGTAGGCAATCGGCTCATTCCCGAATCCCAGCGAGTGTCCGAAGAAGGGGCCGTCCCAGTGCCTATCCACGTCGTCTTGCTCTCTCGACTTTTCCTTGGCGTGGCGCTCATATCGCTCCTCGTCGCGATCATGCCGACGACGTCTCCTGTCGTCCCTAGCCAGACGATCTTTTTCATCGTCGTCGTTGTATCGTCGGCGTTGGTCATATTGACCCACATACTTGTTGAGGAGGTGATCAGAGAGAGGTCGCTGATATCTCACGTTCCTCACTTCTCCCTCTGTGATGTAGCGCTTGCCATCATGACGGAGCCGATCGCGTGGAGCGGCTCCCTCTGTGTCCTTGCTATGAGAGCAGCTGCCCTCATCTCCGTCCTTACCAGAGTGGTGCCCAGGTCCTACCATGTTGATGGTACACGAGAAATCTGGCTGGCACCCTCCGGGGTAAGTGTACTCCACCATGTTAACGGCGGGGAAGGGGTGTGTGTCGACCTTCATGGCGTACTGGTTGAAAATTAGCCGCCCCTGTTCTATCGCCATTTGGACCTGCTGACGCCACACCCTGCAGTCGTTAGTGGCGTGGGTGAACGTGTTATGCCACTTGCAGTATGGCTTTCCGTTCAGCTCTCGCACCGTGGGGATCTTGTGGCCTTCGGGTACCTTTAGCTGCTTCTCCTTGAGTAAGAGGTCGAAAATCTGCTCAGCTTTGGTCACGTCGAAGTCGAACCCTTTTGGAGGACCTTGTGGCTTAACCCACTTACAGGACACGGGGCTTGCTGTCCGAGTCCATTCAGCCACTGCTACCTCTTGATCTCCCGCAGCACCTTCATCCTCGTTCGCCTCAACCAGGACCACCGCACGCTTGAATTTGTCCTGGTAAACATCCGGGTGGCGCCGCTCATATGTCGACAGCCTACGCACCATGTGCGCCAATGAAGGGTAGTCCGCTTGGGAGGCCACGTCCTTGATCGATGATGAGAGACCCACCACCGCCAACTCGACTGCTTCTTTTTCACTTACGTGAACCGAATAGCATCGGTTCCTAATGGTCCTGAAGCGCTGGATGTATTCTGACACTGTTTCCCCGCGCTTCTGTCGTACTTGGGCAAGATCGGCAATACCAGCCTCGGAAGCCTCTGAGTGATACTGTATGTGGAACTGCTCTTCCAACTGCTTCCAAGTCCGGATTGAGTTCGGTGGCAGCGATGTGTACCACCCGAAAGCCGATCCTGCGAGGGACTGTGCGAAGAACCTCACACGCAGCTCGTCTGATGCTGAGATCGTGCCCAGCTGTGCCAAATATCGGCTCACATGCTCGATGGAGCTGGAACCATCTGATCCACTAAACTTTGTGAAGTCGGGAGCCGATATTTGGGTGGTAGCGGGATCAATTCGTACTCGTTGGGGTACGGCTTGGTATAGCCGATTGTCCTCCTTTTCGGCATCATGCCGAACTGGTCTTTCAGAATTGTACAAATTTGATCCGCGGTGATGGCTGAAGGCGTCGAACCCTGAAGATTCGCCGGGGTGGTATACTTAGCCAGCCATGCTTGCTTTTTCAGCTCTGAGCCAACTGCAGGAGCTGGGCTCTGGAGGTTTGTCGGAGTGGCATACTTAACTAGCCACGTCTGCTTCTCAATATCTGCTCCCGACGTTCCTCCTGCCGTTCCAGAAGTCCCTGCTGTTGCAGCCTGGTTCGAGAGTGCCCGATTCATTGCGATCGGCACGTATGCGCACGTGTATCCGTGCGGGATCTCCTTGGGCGCCTCATATAGGAATTGGTAGTCACTAGGGTCACCACCAATCTTGTAGACGACGTAGGCCGATGAGTTCGGCCACTACAAAGGAAAACTTTTTTTTTGACAAATCACTTTCGTCATGTTAAGGCCAATTTTCGTCAAGGATTACTTCGCGGTGACAAAATTTGATCGTCATGGGGTTCGTCAAGGAAGCTCCGTCATAAAATATCTGGGGTGACGGTATGCATTTTTTCGTCAACGTCAAATGTTTGATGGTGACGACCCGCAAATTCGTCAACATCAAAGGTTCATTGTTGACAGAACGGGTTTGTCACGAAAAATTGCAACTTTCGTCAATATCTAAATCTTGGGAAGCTTCGATTGGTCCAAAAAAGCATACGTGGCCTTACATGTGGGTCCATTTGGCTTCGACAACATGGGTCCGACGGCGCCGACATGGATATCCGGTGGGACCCACAAAATATTATGACAAGCTGGACCCACAATATTCGACCGGTGGGATCCACAAAATTCGGACAAGTGGGACCAGGTTGTTGCCGACATATGGGTCCCAATAATGTCGATCGGTGGGACCCACAAATTCGACAAGTGGGACCAGAAATTGGTGCCACGTGGTTTCATTTAATAGTGACGTTGTGACATTTTCCGTCACCTTTTGAATTTGACAAAATTTGAGAGCATTTGAATTATTTGCGAAATTTGGGAAACAAAAAAGCTGGCGAAATATCAAAAAGTAGACAATAAATATCATACTTAAATGGTGGCACAAGAAGTATATATGTCTCTCACAGACCGAAAGATTCATAAGAAAATTACAATTGGAACACAAAGAAATTAAAAGACCTATGATTAATAATGTTGTAGGACGGTGGTGCAATAGATTAGTTGCCCCGGGATTGAGACATTGATGGTGGCTGGGATGTCCTCAAGAGCAAATTAAGCACGGCATCCATTTCACGTCGGCCTCTTTTCATAAGCCGGAGTCTTTTCTTCTTGGGCTTTCTTCACGGCTTCAAGTTCTTCCTCCTGCTTCTTCCCGATCTCTTCAAATTTTTCATCTTGTTCTTGCGGTCTTGCTCGCATCTCGGTGTGGTACGTTTCAGCTGCCCGTATGGAGTTACGCTCTTGATCCGCCGGTCTTTGTTGTAGCTCTCGGATGCGTGTAGGCGAGACAGAAGACTTCACGGAACTTGTTGCGACGCTCAATCTTGGTAGAAATGTCTTGTTGCAGGTGGTGGATGGGCTTTTCTTGCTCAGAACTAGCTGAACAATTTGCAAATCGGTCAAATCAGGTTCATCTTCATTGCGTGGCGCCGCTTTTTTTGCCACCATTTGATCCTGCATAAAGATTACAATCATTGCATGGACAACATACAAAAGCTGGATTATATTATATTGTGCTAATAAGAAATATTTCTTACATATGCACTTTTTGCTTCGAGCACTCATAATGTTATCCTTGTTAGTGTGTGTGATTCTAAAAAATTCAATTGGAGAGGTTTCTTCTTCCTGCTGCTTAGCCTTCTGCTTGAAAAAATGTAGAATGCACATTACCATTGTACACTGTGTATGACAGAAGTATGAGCTGTATTGGGAAATTCAGAACACTTACTAGATGTTCCCGGTGAGCAACATAGCTTCGAGATCCGAGTGGTATGGAACTGTTTCACAGCTTCTCTGTTCTTTCCATTTATTACACACGGTCCCTATGTTCGAGTACATGCATTTTATTTATCCGGATCGGAGAAATGTAAGAATTCGGTAGTTGTTATTGAAAGGAATAACGTTTATGTACACGGTACTTCTCATCAAACCATCTTTTCACCAGTTCTTTCCAGCTTTTCTCTTCTACATGATCCGGCTTCTTGAGATATGCTTGCTCCGAGTGTGAGATTTTTAATTTTCGGCCAATACTCCTTTTTAAGCCTATATCGAAGCTGCCGAATACTAACTTGCAGCATATCGGTGCACACATCTTGAGCCACCTCATCATTTTTGTCCATATTAAACTTTCCCTTCAAAATAGTGATGCATTAATCGGTAGATTCTTAGATAGTTGATCATGTAGCATACTAATTAGGTTAAATCAAGATTGTACGGGACTCACCGCTCTTTGTACTTATAGCATGAGGAATGACATGTTTGAGAGTGTCATCTTTCTTGTCTTGTGTCCGAGTGTGTTGCAAGCGGCATTTTTCACGGATGTGAATACCAACCTCATTGCTCAGCTTTGCGTGATTGGACATAATCCTTGGGTCTCCGACACCGGCGAGTGAATTCAATTGGCATCTTATTGCCACCATTTCTTCTTGTGTACTCATGTAGTCCATGGCCCATGGTACGTCTGCGTCCACCTCTCTTTCTCTTACTACCGCCAGATGTTGTCAATGTCTCGAAATAAGAGATATGAAATGATTCTCTTTTATATGAAAATATGCGGTACGGTGTTTAGTTTTTACAAACTTTCATACCTTGCCGCTCAAAGTTTACAATTTGATTGTCCTCGGGAGATGAGGTGCTGCCTCCATATGTCATGATCCGGTTAGGTGAGGGTGCTCCTTCGGTGTTCGGACCAGCGATGGCCAGTCGGCTCATCGGATGACCCGACTTCAGGTTCAGTTGTTGCCATTGATCTTGTTGCAATGTTGGATGGTGCAACTTCAGGTATGGATCGCTTCTTATGTGCAACTATTGCAGAAGAAGCAACTATCTGCAAGCAAAGTAGAGGCTACATTAGTAGGAAACATTTAGCATGTACGTATTTCCTATCATAGTTCAGACATAGTTCCACAGACCTGAGCTGAAGTTTTGCCGACAGTGCGGCGATCCTCATCTGAATGAAGATCATCATCGGCGGTAGCTATGTCTTACGGATTCGGTTCATACGAAGGGTCCTCTTCGACCTCCATCTCTTCGCGAGTCTGTGTCCTTTAGATTGTTACTAGTTCCTATTTGTACCCCACCATACACTAATGTACGTGCAAAACCGAGAGAAATCTTTACGAAATTTGTGGGCAGGTCCATATCTTTCAGCGAATTTTTTTTTCCATGCGTACTACATTTTCTTGCATTTGTTTCTCCTTGGCAAGCTCATATGCCGGCTTGACGGGAGAGCGGAGCGTGAACAAAACATAAGAGGGGGCCAATTCCATAGAAAACAGCAAATAATTGTCTTTGCAAAATATTGTACAGCAACAAATGATTGAAAACATAAGAGTCTACGTATGATGTCGGCGAACAAAACATAAGAGGGGGCATATGCCAGGCTAAGGGACATCATGTGCTTTTAGATATCTACTCGTAACAAATAATTGACACATAATGAGGTATCGGTAGTTCAGTCCTATACCGATAGAAGTTCAGATATGTGCTGATAGAAGTTCAGATATGTGCTGATAGAAGTTCAGATTTGTGCTGATAGAAGTTCAGATATGTGCTGAAATTTGATTTTTGACTTTTGAAAGACATAGATAAAGAAAAATTGTGGAAATAAATAGACTGATGAAACAAAGTACATGATTAAAAAAACTTCATTACATTGTTAAGACGTGCATTGCACGTGCAAACTAACTAGTTCCATAGAAAACAGACAAACAATTGTTCTAGATCAAACTCTGCTTCCCTCCGAACCGAGGAATAAAAGTACTGAAGCAATGTCGTTGTTCACTTGTAGCTCGTCGAGGCTGTTTTCGGCAACGGCTGGAATTAGTTCGGTTAAGTGTTTCGGCAAACAATTGTCTATGCAAAAGATTGTACAACGGCGGGATGGCAAAGATTGTATAGCACGGCATGATTGTCTACGCAATAAAAACGATAAACCCTATACGTATGATGTCGGGATTGGATCTATCAAATATGCAAGATCTAGATATAGGTCAAACGGGCGTGGTAGACATGTAAAACCGATCTCTCGATCTAACCATCCGAAAAACACAACAACAAACCGATCACCGACAGATTTACCTTGGCGTTTCTTCGAGCCGGGCGCCTTCTTCGGCGTGTGTGTGCGATTTTCCTTCCCCCCGACGTTTCGACGACTGCCGGCCATGGCGACCACCGGCCGGGGAGATAGATGCGAGATGGATGAACGTCCGGCGAAGACACCGGATCGGGGTGAGCACGAGAGGATGAGGTCGGGTGGGTGGGTAGTTAAGATGCTCGTAAATCATGGGGTAGAGGCACAACGTATATAAGGGAGGGCGAAATATTTGATAGGTGGGGTGCGCGGGAGGAGTGGAGGGAACAAAAAATTTGGGCGTTTTGGCAGCCGGCGTACTACAATTTGGAGGGAACAAGTTTTTGCCGTGAAAGAAAAACTATTACTCTGAAAATGGAACTGTATATGTATATTTTTATTAAAAAATGACAGAAAACGAGTAAAACTCATAATAAATGCTAAATTCAATGTAAAATCATCAGTAACTAGTGGGACTGAGTAAATGTTGTGACATTCATGTGCAAAATTCAAATTTAAATTTTTCATGAGGTTTGGTGTAGTTTGATGTGAATTTACACATGTGAGGGCATTTTCGGCTTAACGGTCGAATCGTCGACCCGGAAGTTGTAAAACCTTTTGCATGTGAGGTATATGTGAGAACACATCCCACATATACATGTTATTGTTCACACATGTGAGATTTTGTACGAAAACACTTGTGGAACCTCATATTGGTTGGGTCGATCCATGTGTGGACCCACATCGATCATGTCGGTGAAGGGCTCTTTTTCAAGCAAAGCTGCACTTCAAATACTCGGATTGAGCTGCAAATTTTTGTGAGTGGTCATGAAGGGTAGGTATGTGTGCCTAAGGAGTTTCAGATTTTTCGACAATTTTAGGTGTTTGTTGATTTTTTATTAAAAATGACGAAAATCGAGTAAAACTCATAATAAATGCTAAATTCAATGTAAAATCATCGGTAACTAGTGGGATCTGAGTAAATGTTGTGACATTCATGTGGAAAATTCAAATTTAAATTTTTCATGAGGTTTGGCGTAGTTTGATGTGTTGAAGTGATGCCTACTTTGGTATAATTGTGCACTTCGTCCACAAATGAGCATTTGTTTTTTATGTATGTTGAAAAAATGACTAACATGCCATAATTGTTCGACCTAACCTATAGTCCGAACAAAGGCATGTAGTCAACATTTTGTTGTACATTTGAAGTTGTAAATCATATGGTTTTAAATAATTTTGAAGTGCAACTTTATGATTCAATGTATTTTTCGAGTGTGCTTGATGTTTTGCCATTGTGAACTTATTGACGAGTTTACATAATAGCGAGTGGGCTCCATTTTTGCATGAGATACTTTGTGTTTGACTTTTGAACTTACGGGATAGCAACCACCATCTACCCCACAGCCTCATTAAATAGCGGTTGTAGGCGAGTTACTACTACTTATTGTATTTATAATGCCCCTGGTTGGTTTTGCCTTCGCCCTCCCTTGTTCATGCGGTGAAGCAAGTCTCCTTCATCTTCTTTCTCTCTCTTTTGTGCTGAAAAACTCTTTTCTCTCTGAAGATTTTCGTTTGTTTTGAGAGGTAGGAAAATATGTTTTTACATGTCACTACTTCACCTCACCTCCTTTTTCTCTTGTTTGTTGAAAATCCTTTTTGTCCTCACGAATAATCTTGTTTGTTCAGATCTATGGATATATGTGTGTATGGTTTCGGATCTATGGATAGATTTCTATGAATATGCCCTACCTACTGTATTTTTTACTAGCTTTGGTAATTGCTAAATATACACGGGATGAGCTTGTGTTGTTTGTGGTTCGATGGGCAATCATTGTCGGCGAGAGGCGGGAGACTCTCGGTTCATTTCGTTGTTATCTTGGAAGCAGATTTGATGACTTTATGGTATATATCCTTTTTTAGAATGTATCTTTTTGTTGACATGATTCTAGACTATATCCTTATTTTACTGCATTTTTGTTCTCTTTGTTTTTTTCAGGTTGTGCCTTGTTTTGTGAGGAGGCGGTTCAACAACCTTGTTGGTAATATCTTTTTTGTCGTTACATCGGATGAAGTGAAGTACAAATTTCATGTTAAGAAAGGCGGTTCGAAGACACGTGTTTTTGGTGCTTGGATACCAAAAATTTCTTCATGACTACGACACGAAAGTTGGTGACTGTATCATGTTTGGGTTTGATAGTGCTCTGAACTGTTTGGGATTTTTGCAGTAGGTCCTGATGGCACTGAAAAGCATCGTGTCGATGGTAATTCTGTTTTATCTTTTACCATGTGTTGCCCATTTTTTTAATATAACTGATGTTATATCTCCTTTTTTTATTCTTTTATTAATTTTAAATTTGTATGCAGAAATTCCAAGCTATGGTTGTCCACACTAAAGGTGTTATGCTTACTCTTTGCTCAAACATTGACGAAGGAACAACTTCTCCAGTGAGCGTGGTCTTGGTCTTGGTGTTGTTTTTGTGCACACCTTGACGAATGCTTGATTTGAAGGGCAATGGACTGGTATAATTCTCCTTTTCTTTATGTAATCTTAGTTATCCTTTATATCCTTCCCATATATAATTTAATTTTTATTATTCAGCGTATACTGAAGGAAGTTGTTAGGTCCTTGAATATCTGCGAAAGCGGGGAGGCATGTTTTTTGTTGATGACTATGGCTACCACCCTCAGGGTGCATACTACACTACTACTGATGGAAGGATGAAGTTCGATTCCTGCTGGTCGGAGTTTACTAAGGAGTATAACTTTGAATCTGGGAATGTTGTTCTCATTCTTTTCAACCGGGGCGGCCGTGGTGGTATTGAAGTTTCGAGTTGATATCCTATGATATAATCTTTATCATATGATATAATTGTTTTAGTCTACAATTTGTGTGTGCCCATTGTGTGTTTATGTCATATCGCTACCCTGGCCGCTCTTGTGTGAAGGGATTGTATAGTGGGATTATGTAGGGGGTAAACTTTACGATTGACTATTTGGTCCTGCATTTTTCTCTCTGCCAGTTCAAATTTTCACCGATTTTAATTGTTCATTTTTTGCAAATTAATATGTACTTCCCTGGGCCTTGGGAAAAACGAGAACAAGCCCACTAGGCTGGAAGTTAAACAAGCCGGGTATGATTGCCCGGGTTCCAAATAACAAAAGTAGAACATAGTCTTTGAAACATGACATAGTTTAACCATGAACCTCCGGGGGAACAACTAAACGAAACTAAATTTAGTGGAGAACATGAGGGCCAACAGTCTGGACCGACGAGCGGGATGAGGCCGGTCCGACGTAGTCCACGAGGAACTTGCCAAAGGCAGCGTGCTTCGCCTTGCTAGCGAGATTGTGCTTCACGCTTGCTACCTTTTCCAACTCCCGTCGCGTGCTTGGATCGGACACACGAGATCGTTCGGGAAAACCACTGCCGCGAGAATGGGCAATGTGGCTTTCCGTTACGACGGAAAGGGATGCGGCCGGTCTTCGGCTTCTTCGAACGAAGCGGCTCTTCCGGTCCCGGTCCTCCTTGTCGTCTGTCAACGTCCTCGGAGTCTTCTGCCGATTTTGAAAGTAAAGAAGAAGTGAGAGAAGGAAATTAAGCGAAATACAATTGAAGCATTAAATATTTTTGTATGAACATTATTAAGAATTAATCATGTAGAATCAACATTTATGATCGAGATCCAACCATACATAATTACTTCACTAATATAAATAACCACCAATTTAAGCTGTTGTCACAACTTGTTCATGGGTAGTCCAATCATTATTTCGAGTATTATAAGTAAGCACCAATTTAAGAGAAAATGGTGATTATAAATTTCATGGATCGGGGATCAATCATTTGTTCCACGAAGATGTACTGATTCATAAAACAATATGGATTCATGACGTCAATAAGCGGGAATTGAACAAAAATTATGGTCATAAATTACATGCAGCTGATAATTCACTTGTTCCCCAAATTAAAATGATGTACACACTATGGTTTCATCGTATAAATAAGCACCAGTTTAAGACAAATGGTGATTATAAAATCCATGTATCGGATCAATTAATAGTACCTATAATATAATTCTTGTAATCATAATCACTCTGGTATGATTCATATTCGGATGAATTTAAGTTTGAAATGCGGTGAGCGTTACCCTAAGCGAGTATCATTCATCACACAAAAGGAATCATTACAGTTCAATCAAGATGTGCATCAAATATTACAGATCTAGTAACTACAAACCATAAATCAGATGAGCAAGAACCCCAGAATCATCAATTTGTACAAGAAGTCGCAGATAGGGCAAATCAATCTACCCTATGAGCAAACCCTATGGCGAACAGTAAGATCAAGAAAAACAGGGGATCGATCGGAATAGTAGAGTACCTCAGCTGCGGTTGTCGGAGGCCTCCTCTTCGAACTCGTCGCACTCTACGGGGCCATATAGCTCGCGGTACTGCACAGGTGGCGGTAGAACGGGTCATTCGGATCGAAGCCCTGGTCATCCGCTGTGCCGCGGGAGCGAGGACGTCTCCCGTGGCCTCATCGGCCGACGGCGACCACGGCCGGTTGGGCGGAGCCCTCCACGGTCACGGCGCGGCGAAGAGCGGCTCCGGTTCGGAAGAAGATCCCGCCTCCGCGACGTCGACTACTACTCGGACCATCGCCGTCACCTCTGTCGACGTTGACGACCGCACTCGCCTCCGGCTCGTCTCCGCGAACACGCTTCATCTTCGGGATCTTCGGTGGAAGGGGAGGTCGGTGTTGCGGCTGGTGGAGGTGCAAGCAGGGTTTTCGCCAGAGATTGGGGAATAGAAGTTGCGGGTGGGAGAGACGATGGGGCCGATGGATATACAATAGGTGCTGCCGTTTGGGTTCCTCTGTCTGACGCGTGGGTGTGAAAACGTGGATTGCTGCATGTAGTCAGTCCACTTTCCCATTACTTTGACATGGGTCCCACGCATGACGGATGGGCTGGCACGAGAATTTTCGAGTATGGGTATTAAAAACTCTAAAATATTTGAAATACGAATTAGTGATCACACATAGCCTCTTCTTGAGTTTAGGGGATGAATTTTTGAAAATTTTCAAACCAAACTGCCAAGATAGCATGCTAGCGTCATTACCCACATGTTGATGCACCCTTATGCCAAAAAAAATTCTAGTTTGTTATTTTCCATGGAAAGTGTTAGCCACACATTGGCCAATACACAAGGTTTGGAAAGATTTCAACAAATTTTCAATTTTATATGAAAGTTTGAGTGTTTGGTGAAACCTAGGTTGACCTAATTGCACTAAGAGGTTGTCAAACCTTTTTCCAAGTGAAACTTCTGTTGTAGGGTAATGTGGTGACGTTAAATGCCCCAAATCCAAGGTGGTTTGGTCGGTTTTAGCGATTTCCCCCTCTTTTCGTCCGAAAACCCCTCGTTCGACACATGTCCACCATGGGGACACCATGCCACCAACTCCAAAAAATCAAAACCCATAGCAAGCAAGGTGTCATATCACAATGTGCACAAGGGTGCCAAATCATGCCCCAAATCCATGGTGGTTTGGTCGGTTTTGGCGATTTCCCCTCTTTTCGTCCGAAAACCCCTCGTTCGACACATGTCCACCATGGGGACACCAAGCCACCAACTCCAAAAATCAAAACCCATAGCAAGCAAGGTGTCATATCACAATGTGCACAAGGGTGCCAAATCATGCCCCAAATCCATGGTGGTTTGGTCGGTTTTTAGCGATTTCCCCCTCTTTTCGTCCGAAAACCCCTCGTTCGACACATGTCCACCATGGGGACACCAAGCCACCAACTCCAAAAAATCAAAACCCATAGCAAGCAAGGTGTCATATCACAATGTGCACAAGTGTGCCAAATCATTCCCCAAATCCATGGTGGTTTGGTCAGTTTTTGAGCGATTTCCCCCTCTTTTCGTCCGAAAACCCCTCGTTCGACACATGTCCACCATGGGGACACCATGCCACCAACTCCAAAAAATCAAAACCCATAGCAAGCAAGGTGTCATATCACAATGTGCACAAGGGTGCCAAATCATGCCCCAAATCCATGGTGGTTTGGTCGGTTTTTAGCGATTTCCCCCTCTTTTCAGTCGAAAACCCCTCGTTCGACACATGTCCACCATGGGGACACCAAGCCACCAACTCCAAAAAATCAAAACCCATAGCAAGAAAGGTGTCATATCACAATGTGCACAAGTGTGACAAATCATGCCCCAAATCCATGGTGGTTTGGTCAGTTTTTGGCGATTTCCCCCTCTTTTCGTCCGAAAACCCCTCGTTCGACACATGTCCACCATGGGGACACCATGCCACCAACTCCAAAAAATCAAAACCCATAGCAAGCAAGGTGTCATATCACAATGTGCACAAGTGTGCCAAATCATGCCCCAAATCCATGGTGGTTTGGTCGGTTTTTGGCGATTTCCCCCTCTTTTGGTCCGAAAACCCCTCGTTCGACACATGTCCACCATGGGGACACCATGCCACCAACTCCAAAAATCAAAACCCATAGCAACCAAGGTGTCATATCACAATGTGCACAAGGGTGCCAAATCATGCCCCAAATCCATGGTGGTTTGGTCAGTTTTTGGCGATTTCCCCCTCTTTTCGTCCGAAAACCCCTCGTTCGACACATGTCCACCATGGGGACACCATGCCACCAACTCCAAAAAATCAAAACCCATAGCAACCAAGGTGTCATATCACAATGTGCACAAGGGTGCCAAATCATGCCCCAAATCCATGGTGGTTTGGTCGGTTTTTAGCGATTTCCCCTCTTTTCGTCCAGAAAACCCCTCGTTCGACACATGTCCACCATGGGGACACCAAGCCACCAACTCCAAAAAATCAAAACCCATAGCAAGCAAGGTGTCATATCACAATGTGCACAAGTGTGCCAAATCATGCCCCAAATCCATGGTGGTTTGGTCGGTTTTTGGCGATTCCCCCTCTTTTGGTCCGAAAACCCCTCGTTCGACACATGTCCACCATGGGGACACCATGCCACCAACTCCAAAAAATCAAAACCCATAGCAACCAAGGTGTCATATCACAATGTGCACAAGGGTGCCAAATCATGCCCCAAATCCATGGTGGTTTGGTCAGTTTTTGGCGATTTCCCCCTCTTTTCGTCAGAAAACCCCTCGTTCGACACATGTCCACCATGGGGACACCATGCCACCAACTCCAAAAATCAAAACCCATAGCAACCAAGGTGTCATATCACAATGTGCACAAGGGTGCCAAATCATGCCCCAAATCCATGGTGGTTTGGTCAGTTTTTGGCGATTTCCCCCTCTTTTCGTCCGAAAACCCCTCGTTCGACACATGTCCACCATGGGGACACCATGCCACCAACTCCAAAAAATCAAAACCCATAGCAACCAAGGTGTCATATCACAATGTGCACAAGGGTGCCAAATCATGCTGATGAGGACATCCCTACCTCACTACTACCTCCGTCATTAGCAAATGAAGATGAACCTGCTGTGAAGCTCAAGTCCAATGAAGTTCGGATTGGACCAATTACAAGAGCTCGTGCGAAGCTACTTAAACAACAGGTGAACTTGTTTCTAAACGGTACTTTGATTGATGAGAACTTTATACTTGCCTAAGTCCTATTACTTATGTATCATCGGGTATCAAGAGGAGACATGCATCGCACGAGGAGAGGAGCAGTGGACGTGAAGACGGACATCAAGAAGGCCGTGAAGCTGGACATGGAGCTGGACATGAAGATATCTCATGGACGCGCGAGGGAGGAGCGGGAGGAATGCGCGAGAGGAGAAGAAGAAGTCCGAGGCCGGTCCAGGAACCCGGTCGGACCGGCCACCGGCCGGACCGCCCGGTCCCTGGCCCGGTCGACCGGTCGTAAACCGGCCACCAACCGGAGGAAATTTATCGTACCGGAGCGAGACCGGAAACTTCGCAGTTTTCCCGGTTTCCGACCGATCGACCGGACACCTGACCGGACCGCCCGGTCCACAGCCCGGTTGACCGGACCACAAGCCGGACAGCCCGGTCCACAGCCCGGTTGACCGGATCCCAGACCGGACCGGTCCGAGTCTGTCTCGACCAGATCTATTCTGGGTCGGTTATTTTTGTATCTTTTCGACCAGAACTCGTCCCGGACACCTATATAAGTGCCCGGGACGCCCCCCTAGCTGCTTTAGACCACGTTTAAGATAAACCCTAGTTCTTAGTTGTTTGCTCTGCAAAACTATTGAATTCCCTACACCATATTGCTTGGATATTGTGTAGATCCTGTTTAAGTCTTGTGTGATCTCGCTGTTCCATTGGGAATTAGACGGTTGCAACTTACCGCTTCGTGGTCGGCGGCTACGTGCGCAAGTGTGTGGAGTTGCGAATATCTTGCGGGGTTGAGAGCTGTTGCATTGGCGACAGGGACCAATCGAGAGATCTCGTTGCGTCATACAAGTTATCATCCACTACATCGTCGTGTTCCTCCGCTGCCATCACCCCGTGATCATCATCACCACCGTTGCTTGCGAGAAGATCGGGCCACCCCATATCATCTTGGTATCGGATTTCCAGTTTTCCTCGGTAAGCCATCCACAATCCACCCCATAGTTGAGTTGTGAGTGTTTTCCTATCCAGAAAAAGCCATAAAAAAATTAGGGTTAGGGTTTGCCATAGCCTTAGATTGCACTAATTTCGAGTTTTAGTTGCTTTTCGTAGTTGTTTTTGCGTATCTTTATCTTTCTTCTAGTAGAATTGTTAGGGTTTGCGTTTTCCCTATCATCTTGTGTCTAGTTTCTCATAGTGTGTCGGTTTTGTTACTCCGAGTCCACATAGCGTACGAGTGTGCTTGTTCCCAACCATAGACACGACCTATCGATATACGTGCCTAGGAACTTCCCCAGAAGAGACTAGTTTTACCGCTCGACAGGCTGCTCGTTAGGGTTTTGGTGCTTTGCAATTTCTGTTGGCCGTGTTATCAAGGAGTTGAGTCAAAAAAAAAAAAAAGGCAAAAAGAGCTACATAGCTGCGTGTGTTATACAAAAAGAAAAATTAAAAAGAAAAGTGTTGTGCTAGTTGAATCAAGTGAAGGCCTAAGTTTACTTTACTGCACCCGTAGTTGAGCAATCTTGTGCCTGTCTCATTGAGCTTTGCTAGCGTCTCTCTAGTGCATTGCAACCTTTTCCCACATATAGTTGCATTGCCCCATTATATCGCCTTGTGTGAGTATCTTTGGTTGTCTACGGTCGGCGCTAGAGCTTGTTATTGGTGCAAATAGGTAGCCTACCTACAGCCCCACATATATCCTGCTTTGTCGTGTGATTGTTCTTATACCCTTGATATTCGCTTCGCTACATCCGTGCACTAGTTGTTCCTACAAGTGGTAAGCAACACTAATTTACTTTGGAACGGTAAGATTTCCTTTTCTTATCAGTTTTGAGTGAGTTGTGAGAGTACCACCATATATTTTTGATTTAGTGCACTAACCTACTAATCATGTCCGCTAGTGATAATAAGATTGTTAACCAGGAAAACAAGAATTCGGCGAGATATCGTCACATGGAGGGAGTATGAAGCTCTTCGTAACGAGATGCGACGTGAATTCCGCACTAAGGATGATGAGCTTAAGGATACGAGTTGACGAGATCAAGCAGGACCTGGATGCTACTAATATCACCGTCATCGGATTGGCTGATCAAATGACCGATATACGGCGCACTCTTGCCGATATGCGCCTTACTATTGAGAATTTGACTACACAACAACAACAAGACGATGATGAAGATCCCGAGCTTGAAGATGACGCACACAATGCTCGTGGTGCGCCTCATGGTCATCGTCCGCGTGGTCGGGCTCCACTTGGCCGTAATGGTCGTGGGCAAGATGAAGAAGATGGATTGGGTAAGCCCAAGTTTTCCATACCCAAGTTTGAAGGGGGAGCTGATGTTGAAGAATATCTCACTTGGGAGCTCAAGATTGAGAAGTTATGGAGCTTACATCCCAACTACTGCGAAGATAAGAAGATCAAGCTTGCTTCTTCTGAATTTGATGGTTATGCATTACGTTGGTGGGATTCTTTGATTCGTAACCGCGACGAAGATGGTGCACAACCTATCCGTACATGGCGTGCTATGAAGGAGGTTATGACTTCTCGTTTTGTGCCTACAAATTACATGCGGAATATATTTGATAAGCTAACACTATTGAGGCAAGGTGTGAAGGCTGTTGATGAGTACTACATGGAGATGGAGATGCTTATGCGAGCGTGGTCGTGTCAAGTGAGTCTCTAGAGATGACAATGCAGCGTTTTCTCAATGGATTGAAGTATGATGTTAAAGGCATTGTTCGTCATTACACCTACACCGATATGAATCAATTGTTACATCATGCAAGAGAAGCTGAATCACGGTTGGCTGAAGAAGCAAAGGTTAAAGGACGTGCTACGGGAGCTGGGCGTTTTACACCCCGCGCGCCCTCTACGGCGCCGGCACCGTCGACGCGCTCCGTTCCTTACTCTACTCCGCCTAGCAAACCGGTCTCCAATGTATCTAATGCAAAGAAGTCCGAATCTGCGGCAAGTACGAGTGGTTCTAGTGTGTCTACAACGCGCAACCGCGATATGCTTTGCCATACATGTGGTGGCAAGGGTCACTTCAAGAGAGATTGTCCTAACCGCAAAGTCATGTTTATCAATGAGGACAATGAGTATGAGACTGGAGATGATGTTGATCCAAATGCTCCAGTACGATGATGACTATGACACCGATGGTGAAGATGCATATCCTTCGATGCTCGTACCATTGTTGTGTCGCAGCGTGCTCTTAATGTGTTGCCTAGTGCATCTACTCGGCGCTGCAATTTGTTCCAAACCAAAGCTTTGGTTGGTCCTGACAAGGCTTGCAAGGTCATTATTGATGGCGGGAGTTGCCGCAATTTAGCAAGCAAGGAGTTATGTACCAAGCTGAAGTTGAAGTACCTACCGCACCCGCATCCATATTATATTCGAGTGGTTGAGCGACGGTGGTGAGATGAAGGTAAACCATATGGTGCGTGTTGAGTTTGAGATTGGACCGTATAAGGATTGCATTGATTTTGATGTGGTTCCTATGACGGTTTGTCACCTCTTATTGGGTCGGCCTTGGCTCTATGACCGTTCGTGCAACACAATGGCCGCGCCAATACATATCACTTGGAGTACAAGGGCAAGAAAATTAACTTACGGCCTATGTCACCACAACAGATTGTCAATGAGTCTCGTCAGAAGATTGAAGTGAATTTGGAGGATGCATCTCTAGATAGGCGAGAGAATTGTAATGTCGTGAGTGATATAACGAAAAGTGAGAGAGTGAATTCCTTAGTTTCATTAGCCACCAAAGAAGACATGAGAGAATTTAGTGAGGATCCTACGGCCATGCCTCTTGTGCTTTTGTACGGGGGTACGGTTTTGGTTTCTAACGACATGACCCCTCTTCCTCTTGGTGTTTCTAGTGTTTTGCGAGGAATTCGGCGACGTGTTTCCGGAGGAGGTACCCGCAGGACTACCACCATTGCGAGGTATTGAGCATCAAATTGACTTGATTCCCGGAGCATCGCTGCCCAATAGGGCGCCATATCGCACTAATCCCGAAGAGACGAAGGAGATACAGAAGCAAGTACAAGCGCTACTCGACAAAGGTTATATCCGCATAAGCCTTAGTCCTTGTGCTGTTCCTGTTATTCTAGTTCCTAAGAAAGATGGTACTTGGCGTATGTGCGTAGATTGTAGAGCTATAAACAACATTACTATTCGATATCGTCATCCTATTCCCCGTTTAGAGGATATGCTAGATGAATTGAGTGGTGCTGTCTTGTGTTCTCTAAAATTGATTTGCGTAGTGGTTATCATCAAATTAGGATGAAAGAAGGGGATGAGTGGAAAACCGCCTTTAAAACAAAATTTGGTTTATATGAGTGGTTAGTAATGCCTTTTGGGTTAACTAATGCACCTAGCACTTTCATGAGATTAATGAACCATGTTTTGCGTGAATTTATTGGCAAATTTGTGGTTGTATACTTTGATGACATATTAATCTACAGCCGCAATGAATCTGATCATACTATACATATTCGACATGTTTTGCAAGTGTTGCGTGATAATCAACTCTATGGTAATCTTGAGAAGTGCACATTTTGCAAAGATAAGGTCATATTTACGGGTTATGTTGTCTCTAAGCATGGAGTAGAAGTAGATGTGTCTAAAATTGAAGCTATTCAAAATTGGCCTACTCCCATGAATGTGAGTCAAGTTAGAAGTTTTCATGGTCTAGCTGGGTTTTATCGCCGTTTTGTGCCCAATTTTTCTACTATTGCTGCACCTTTGAATGAATTGACTAAAAAGGGTGTTGTCTTTGAGTGGGCGTTGCCCAAGATCATGCTTTTGATGAACTGAAACGATTGTTAACTTATGCACCGTTGCTTGCACTTCCTGATTTCAATAAGCAATTTGAGATTGAATGTGATGCTAGTGGTATTGGAATTGGTGGTGTGTTGATGCAAGAGGGTCGCCCAATTGCATATTTTTCGAGAAATTATCCGGTGCTAAGTTGAACTATCCTATATATGATAAAGAATTGTATGCTTTAATTAGAGTTCTTGAGGTTTGGCAACATTATTTGTGGCCAAAAGAATTTATCATACATTCGATCATGAAGCTTTAAAATACCCGAAAGCTCAATCTACTTTGCATAAGCGTCTAGCTAAGTGGGTTGAGTTCATTGAGTCTTTTCCATACATCATTAAACATAAGAAGGGAAAAGATAACATTGTTGCTGATGCTCTATCTAGGAAGAATATGCTATTAACTCAACTTGATGTTAAAATTCCTGGTTTAGAGATACTATGTGATTTGTATGCTACTCGATCATGATTTTGCTGAACCATATCGCTTATGTGCT
This sequence comes from Lolium rigidum, assembly GCF_022539505.1. Classification (NCBI taxonomy): domain Eukaryota; kingdom Viridiplantae; phylum Streptophyta; class Magnoliopsida; order Poales; family Poaceae; genus Lolium; species Lolium rigidum. The sequence continues at coordinate 26,424,052 of NC_061510.1, read as the reverse complement.
CTTGGTAAAGCATGGGAAAAATATCACATACATGATGGGTTCTTGTTTAGAGCTAACAAACTATGTGTTCCAGAATCGTCTGTGCGTTTGCTCTTATTGCAGGAATCACATGCTGGAGGTTTGATGGGTCACTTTGGGCGTGAGAAGACGCTATTCATGCTAGCTGACCACTTTTATTGGCCAAAGATGAGGCGGGACGTGGATAGATATGTGAGGAGATGCATTACTTGCAACAAGTCCAAGTCCAAGCTGAAGCCTCACGGTTTGTATACTCCGTTACCGGCACCTACTACGCCTTGGGAGGATATAAGTATGGATTTTGTGTTGGGTTTGCCGCGTACTAAAAGAGGCCATGATTCTATATTTGTGGTAGTGGACAGATTTTCTAAAATGTCACACTTTATTGCACTGCCACAAAAGCGACGATGCGTCGCATATTGCTAACCTGTTTTTCGGGGAGATTGTTCGACTACATGGAGTCCCGAAGACTATTGTTTACGATCGTGATGTGAAGTTCATGAGCTACTTCGGAAGACACTTTGGGGAAAGGCTGGGGACAAAGCTACTATTCGGTACTACTTGTCATCCTCAAGCCGATGGTCAAAGCGAGGTGGTGAATCGAACCTTGTCACAGCTGTTGAGATCCATGATCAAGAAGAACCTGAAGGAGTGGGAAGAGTGTTTGCCGCATGTGGAGTTTGCTTACAACAGGGCGGTACATTCTACCACGGAGCTGTGTCCTTTGAGGTGGTGTATGGTTTCAAACCCATTACTCCACTTGACTTGTTGCCTTTGCCCATACATGAGAGAGTTAATATGGAGGCATCCAAGAGGGCAGATTTTGTGCGTAAGATCCATGAGAAGACTAAAGAGTTGATCGAGAAGAAAGGCAAGAGCAATGCTGCAAGGATGAACAAGAAGCGCAAAGAGATGTTGTTCAAGCCTGGTGATTTGGTGCAGGTACATTTTCGCAAGGATAGGTTCCCGAAGCTGCGGAAGTCTAAGTTGAAGCCTCGTGGTGCTTGGTCCTTATAAAGTGCTTGCCAAGATCAATGATAATGCATACTCGATAGATCTTCCGAGTTGATGAGTTTGGTGTCGAGTAATTCTTTCAATGTTGCTGATTTGACACCATATGACGGAGAAGACCTTGGAGCGTCGGGGTCGACGCCTTTTGAAGGGGGAGATGATGAGGACATCCCTACCTCACTACTACCTCCGTCATTAGCAAATGAAGATGAACCTGCTGTGAAGCTCAAGTCCAATGAAGTTCGGATTGGACCAATTACAAGAGCTCGTGCGAAGCTACTTAAACAACAGGTGAACTTGTTTCTAAACGGTACTTTGATTGATGAGAACTTTATACTTGCCTAAGTCCTATTACTTATGTATCATCAGGTATCAAGAGGAGACATGCATCGCACGAGGAGAGGAGCAGTCTGGACGTGAAGACGGACATCAAGAAGGCCGTGAAGCTGGACATGGAGCTGGACATGAAGATATCTCATGGACGCGCGAGGGAGGAGCGGGAGGAATGCGCGAGAGGAGAAGAAGAAGTCCAGGCCGGTCCAGGACCCGGTCAGACCGGCCCCCAGACCGGACCGCCCGGTCCCTGGCCCGGTCGACCGGTCGTAAACCGGCCACCAACCGGAGGAAATTTATCGTACCGGAGCGAGACCGGAAACTTCGCAGTTTCCCGGTTTCCGACCGGTTGACCGGACCCCGACCGGACCGCCCGGTCCACAGCCGGTTGACCGGACCACAAACCGGACAGCCCGGTCCACGGCCCGGTTGACCGGATCCCGGACCGGACCAGTCCGAGTCCGTCTCGACCGGATCTATTGCGGGTCGGTTATTTTTGTATCTTTTCGACCAGAACTCGTCCCGGACACCTATATAAGTGCCCGGGACGCCCCCTAGCTGCTTTAGACCACGTTTAAGATAAACCCTAGTTCTTAGTTGTTTGCTCTGCAAAACTATTGAATTCCCTACACCATATTGCTTGGATATTGTGTAGATCCTGTTTAAGTCTTGTGTGATCTGCTTGTTCCATTGGGAATTAGACGGTTGCAACTTACCGCTTCGTGGTCGGCGGCTACGTGCGCAAGTGTGTGGAGTTGCGAATATCTTGCGGGGTTGAGAGCTGTTGCATTGGCGACAGGGACCAATCGAGAGATCTCGTTGCGTCATACAAGTTATCATCCACTACATCGTCGTGTTCCTCCGCTGCCATCACCCCGTGATCATCATCACCACCGTTGCTTACTGAGAAGATCGGGCCACCCCATATCACATGCCCCAAATCCATGGTGGTTTGGTCAGTTTTTGGCGATTTCCCCCTCTTTTCGTCCGAAAACCCCTCGTTCGACACATGTCCACCATGGGGACACCATGCCACCAACTCCAAAAATCAAAACCCATAGCAACCAAGGTGTCATATCACAATGTGCACAAGGGTGCCAAATTATGCCCCAAATCCATGGTGGTTTGGTCAGTTTTGGCGATTTCCCCCTCTTTTCGTCCGAAAACCCCTCGTTCGACACATGTCCACCATGGGGACACCATATTATGTTATTGTTCACCACTTTGAGATTTTTTCGATGAAAAATTTCAGATAAATGAGTAAAAGTCATAAAGAAAATTTTAATCACAATTTTTGGTGATTTTTACGTACGGTATGTTTTGATTTTGAAGAACTCTACTGCTCTGAACATTTAGTTTCAAAAGAACAATTGTTAACATAAAATTGAAACCTCCCAAGACAATTGTTAACATATCATGGCAAAATATTTACAGTTTCAAAAGAACGGACTACTAGCCAAAAGCACCTCACGTAGGAGGGAGACCAAACCAAAAGATCGGGGGGTCATGCAGCGGAAGAGATGATCAATCCACCATCGGCGGGACTCGTCGACCACGATCTTGCGGTAGAGCTCGTACGAGACCCAAGCATCAATGGCTGCATACTCGATGTTCATATTTGGAAGTGGGAAGTCCCCCACGATGCTGTGCAGATGGTGGTGGAACTTCTTCTTCATATCACCGAACCATGAATCAATGAGTCTTGCTGCCATGGTAGCCATGCCAGCCCTCGCATGACCGAGTGTACTTGAAGTACTCGTCCCGGAGATCGACGTAGTACTCGGAAGGAATCTCCATGTGCCATGTCCTCCGCGAGAACTCTCTTGTCACCACGGATGTCAACACTCGCAAACGTAGCGCCTTCTCGAAAGAAATCGCAGATTGCCGGAGACTCCCACCAGTTAGCACTGCAGTAAACAAAGTAATGTACTAGTCACAGATCAGTTACAAATATGCAAGAACCTACAGAGGAGACGAAGATGAAACAAATTAATAAATCGGGAACAATGTGTAGCAGATTTAGATCGGGAATGTCCTGCTTTTCTGGAACAATGTGTAGCAGATTTAGATCGGGAATGTACTGATTTTCGGGAACAATGTCTAACGAAAATCAAAGAGAGACAGAACGGCGGCAAGTAAAAAACCCCAATCGAAAGATTAAAAAAGGGGATTAGTTCTTACGCTGCGTAGTGGAACACCCGCACATGTCGACGCATGCAGAGTTGAACCACGGCGATCTTCTTCTCGTCCTCGGCTCGATGGTTGGTGTACTCGAAGTCGAGGCCGACGAACTTGTGCTCGTCCTCCATGAGCCACTCCGTGTACATGTCGAGGACGCGGCGCACTTCCCAGGGGTCGTTGGTGTAGACCACCTCCAGGTCCTCCTCGTCGTGGATGTGGACTGCGCGCTTGCTAGTCCAGTTGTACACTTGCTGCTCATCCATGTCCATGGCGACGCAGCGGCGGGAGACGAAGATAATGAGGGAGAGGAGACGACGAGAAGTGTGGAAAGTGGAAACCAGGATGCGGTGCGAATATTGAGACGGTAGGGGAGGGGGAAGGGGATAAATATTGACACGGCAGACGAAGAGAAAACTGACGCGGGTCTAGTCAAACTGACGCGCATTCGACCGTGTTGTCACGTCTAAACCCAGCACCGCCCATTTGCACTCCTATTGACCTACCGAAATTTACTCCACGATATAACTTGCCATCATAGCACGACCTCCTTCAGCCGCCGCCAGATCTCGCCACGTCTCTCGCCGCCAGATCTCGCCACGTCTCTCGCCGCCACAGCTCGCCACGTCTGTCGCCGGCGAGACTTGTAAGACTCTCGCTCCGCGTCGAGACCAAGGATGGCGCCTACTAGTGGAGTACGTAAATAACATGTACGTGTCGCGATCGATCGTTGTTTCCGATTTGTAATCTTTCTTCATATTTTTTGCAGTGTCCAGTTTGCTTTGACAAGAAGGGGATGTGCGGCGGAGGGGAGTCGCGTTAGGTTTTTTCGTGCAAACACTACAAGAGGGTTTTGAGGAGAAGACGGTACATGCACTTATAAGTTTAAAATTCATTCAGATGTTTCATTAATTCGCCACCACATCAAAGTTTAACACGTGATCCTAGTAGTTATTGCTAGTTTAGTACTATTATTCAGATGTGTGTAATAATTGTTGGTCACCATATGTATTAACCGCTTATTTATGGTTGAGTTTTACGATAGTTGTGATAACTTTTACGTTCATACCAGTTTTACGATAGTTGTAGCTGTTAGAGATAGAGGTATCGGTAGTTCAGTCCTATACCGATAGAAGTTCAGATATGTGCTCGATAGAAGTTCAGATATGTGCTTGATAGAAGTCCAAGATCTGAGACTCGGTGATTATCCGAGTAGACGCATATTTAACTTACTTTTGTATTAACTCTACTGAATTTAGGTCATCCCTTGCTACTATAGACCGTATTTCCTTAAGAAGTATGGTGTCCAGACCTCCCACAGGACAACTTTTGAAGCTGCACTCAAAACCAAAGATGGCCATGCATTTGTTGTTAATGTTACCAATAGAGCTGGCAGAACCTATATCAACGGAAGATTTTGGAACGAATTTGCTAGAGTGTACAATTTTAAGGTTGGCATGGAGTTAATTTTCGAGTTAACTCATCCGAGTCGGGATACTCTTGTAATAAGCTGGAACTGAACCACTAATCCATCCAGGTAATTTTCCACCTTTGGACACAATGATTGATCATATTAATTATTCCATCTTATGTCGGTTATTTTAATTATGCGGCTTACTACCGGTTGTCCCGTACGAAGCGTGACATTGTTGACTCGCTCGGTAGTGCTGATGGAACAATGATAAATTGGAGGATGATGCATACCGTCATTCTTCAGGTGGACAACTTGGACTACCTTGTTGAGTACCACAATGCTGGAGATTATGATCAAGGAGCACTAGTTGTCCCAATGCTGCATACTCTGAATTGGACAAACAGCGAAAATTACAACAAACACGTGGTAAGCAGTAGATCATATCATTTCATTAAGTTTGCGACCTACATTACGTACAAGTGTTAACTAAACTATGTCCCTACTGTTGGAACAGAAAATCCCTAGCCGTTTGGTTCCTAAAGATATGGAACAATATGGTGCAATCAGTATTGTGTGCCATCCCAGTACTTTGGTGCATGCGTCCTACGCAATTTCTTCAGACGATGGTCGTCTCTGCGTCGGTGGGTGGAAGGAGTTCATGGACAAGGAAAAGCACCTTCGGATGGGTGACAAGATGCTTGTTCTTGCTTTACCCGGGAAATGCGGGGGTTTACTTGTTTGCTACCCATGTGCCCGAAATCGATCCGGAGTAGCTAGTCCGTGATTCATGGTGCCCGTGTGTCCAACTATGCAGCCCCTTTAGGTTTAAATTAAGTTGTAAGACTCTTTATGCGATTGTCGATTTTGCTTGTGTTAAAACAATAGTTAGTCATATCGTGCTCGCTGGTTGTAATCGTGTCAATCGTCGATTAATTAAAACCATTGTCAAAGTTATGTTACCGACATGTTGGCTTTCTTATATTTGTCCATATTTTTGCTTATATTAATTTGCTCTTAAACCCTTCTGGATAATTCAATGACAAGTTTGAGATCGTAAACATCTAAATAAGAACATTTCAAATGTTTGGAACAAAACATATAGTTGTATGCATTACATGTTTCTATCAATCTAAATCACTATCTTCTTCTGAATTTTTTCCCTCGTCATCATGTATGTTCTCTTCCAAAATGAGACTATCTTCCTGATTCTCTAGTTCATCTTCGCTCATATCCATGTCAACATTGGGACTATCTTCCCCATTCTCTAGTTCACGGATTGTACGAGCATCATGAATACGTACAACTTCAGCATCACGATGATCATCCTCCTCTGCTTCCACATCTGCTTCCTCGTCTAGGTCGACAACATCATGAAATGTATGGTCGACTGAACCTTCATCCTCCTGGTATGCGTCTTCATTCCGTACAAATGCATCATCGTTACCATCTTCTAATTCTGGAACGTCGTACACATGTCTATGGCTGAACTTCGCACCACTTTCCACGGATCACCAAACTTTGTATCCTCCAAATAGAAGCATGTTTCAGCTTGACTGGCCAATATGAATGGTGAATTCTTGAACCATAGGATAGAAGTGTTAACGCTTTTAAAAAAACCATCATCTTTTATCTTGGAACCCTTGCTCGCAAGGTCGAACCAGTCGCAACGAAACAAGTACACGGACTTGTCACCGTGTTTGTTAGTCCCGTGCTTGCAGTTCAAGAACTTCTTGCGGAACACCATAGTAGTCGGTCTCATCTCGCATCACCAAAAGATCCCTTAGTCGCTACGCCCGAATTTTGAGTCTTCAGGTCTTTATCCCGAGTAAGCGTGCGAAACCTCGCACCCTTTACGTTGCAACCAGCGTATACTACTACACGCCGGTCTGGCCCAGCAGCCGGAGACTTCAAATCTTCTGATGCATTGTCCAACTGTCTCACATGGTTTGCAAACCAACCTGCAAACTCTCTCTGAACCGTCTCCTCGATGTCACGCACACCCCTACCTCCCAATTCTTGTCGGAATTCACTGAAACATAGAAAAAACACATATGAAATACAGGACAATTATGTCTGCAACATTGAGAAGTAGTTATTAAAGTGAAGCTAACTACTTACTTGATATAACGTTCTACATCGTCACAGTTGTTCAGCACATACCAAACCATTTTGTCAAATTCCTTGTCAAAATGTTTCAAAATGGATTTCCCAAGACCTTTAGCTCCAACTGAAAATACTTCCATCTCGTCAGGATCAGGTTTTCTCCGAATGTCTTGGTTCCTATCATCTTTGTTAAATCTTGTTTCTGTGCCATCCTTGAAAAATCTAGAGCAAAAAATCAAACACTCATCAACAATGTAGCTCTCTGCGATAGAACCTTCTGGCCTTGCTTTGTTACGGACCGTAGACTTTAGATAACCTAATCTTCTCTCAACTGGATACATCCAACCATAATGAACAGGACCCCTCGAAAGAGCCTCCTCAGGAAGATGAATAGCTAAGTGCACCATTACATCAAAAAAGCTGGGGGGAAGAGCTTCTCAAGTTTGCATAGGATCACAACAATTTCAACCTTCAATCGATTCAGCACATCAACTTTCAGGGTTTTGGCACACAGCTCCCTAAAAAATCTTCCTAGCTCTGCAATAGCCACATACATTTCCTTAGATGCAATTCCCTTGAGCCCAGCCAGCAACACTCGCTGCGAAGTATGTGGCAATCATGCGTCTTCATACCGGTAACCTTACAACCATCAATATTCACACATCTTCCCCGAGTTTGCGCAATAACCATCCGGGAACCTAGTGTTTGCCAAATACCTACACAAATGTCTCTTCGTTCCTTCGAAAGCGTCCATGGTGCAGGGGCTTCGCATAAGTTACTTCTCTGCATCATCATCATCCTTCACAATTTTCTGCAACCAATACTTCTTCCACATTTTGAATTTCCTCAAATCAATTCTAGCACTAACAGTGTCCTTATTCCTGCCCTCAAGTTCAAGTAGTGTACCAACAATATTGTCACATATGTTCTTCTCAATATGCATCACATCTAAGTTGTGAGCTATCTTAAGTTCTGGCCATACGGTAGATGATGTAAGCTGACTTTCGAGGTGCCATGTTGGTTCACGGGTACGGTTGCACGCTTCCGCTTTCTACTTATTGGATTTTTCCCATGTTCAAAATCCTTAACCATTTCTACCTTCGCAGCTACCTCTTTGGGTGTGTACTTCCTTGGTGGATCTCTAGTCTCAGTTGTACCATTGAAAAGTCTGCTTCTCCTGTATGGGTGATTTTTATCAAGAAATCGCCGATGCCCAATATATCCAATTTTGTTTTTCAAAGGTTCAGCGCAAGGATTCTCATCGCAATGCACACACGCATGACATAGTGGCATATCCAGGATAATCATGAATAGACCAAAGAAACGCAGCATGCAATGGGAAATATTCCTCCGTGCATGCATCAAATGTCTCCACACCACTCCATAGCTGCATCATATCTTTTATCGGTGGCTGCATAAATACATGAAAATCTTTCCCCGGGGAATACTTTCCGGGGATTAGCAATGCCATCATGTAATTCGATTGATCCATGCACATCCATGGTGGGAAGTTGTAAGGAATCACAAAAACAGGCCACATACAGTAAGGATTACTCATACTTCCAAAAGGACTGAAGCCGTCTGTGGCAAAACCTAGTCTTATGTTACGAGGATCTTTAGCAAACCAATCAAACTTGCCATCAAAGTGCTTCCATGCCTCACCATCAGCAGGGTGCCTCAGTACATTGGGCTCAACAACTCTCTTCTCTTTGTGCCATCTAGTATGTGTCGACATTTCCTTTTTAACAAATAGTCTCTGCAACCTTTTAATTATAGGAAAGTACCTTAACACCTTGTGAGGGATTTTCTTTTTTCCGATAGAGGTCTCTATATCTTGATAATCCACAAACATGGCAGTTCGTATCGTCCTTGTGATCTCCCCAAAATAAAGAACAATCAAACTTGCATGCATGAATTGTCTCATAACCAAGCCCAACATCGAAAAGAACACTCTTAGCATCGGCATATGATTTGGGAAAGTCCACATCCGGCAAAGTCGTACGTAAAAGCTGAAGTAAGAGATCAAATCCTCTCGTTTGTTATCCGGCTGTATGATTTGACATGAAGGAGCTTAATGATGAACGACAACCTAGTGAAAGAGGTGCATCCCTCATAAAGTTCTTTTTCGCCGACTCAATTAGATTAGCATACAGATTTGGCGAGGTCGGGACCTTTATTTCCGGACTTCGCAGTTCATCGATCATACTAGACGAATCATCAACATAACAATCACCATTGTCTTCCTCTTCATCGTTGTCACTATCATACGCACCATCATCGTTTCTATCCCGCCCTTCGTCATCACTAAAATCTTCCCCATGTCTAGTCCATCTTGTATACGTCATGGACATACCCGAACAATTGCGAGTGATCCTCGATTGTTTTTATATCCCGACGTATCAGATTTAGGCAGTCCTTGCAAGGGCACAAGATTGGTTCATCTGTATTGTCCAAGTGTTCTCGCGCAAACTTGATGAAATCCCTAACACCTGCCATGTACTTTGTTGTGAACTTCTTGGTGCCATCAGTTATCCAACTTCGATCCATTGCCTACAATTCAGTTAAGAACATGCCAACGTTCTTCGAACGAGATCTTGACAACTGATTAAAAAATCTAGACCTAACGAACAATCAGGAGAACTCACCGATGATGCGTCTCGCCGCCACCAAAATGGAGCCTTCACGGAATTCTTCTCACCTCGACGAGAACCCTAGTCGATTCGACTGTTAGCAAGAGCACCTATATAGGCCGTGTACGCTAGCGCCGCGACTTAAACGAGGCACCCTCGGCCGACATAAATATTAATAAGGGAATTATTATGTCGTAACATCTAGATCACACCATTGAAATAAATATGTAGAATAGACTACTTACGGATCCAGATCAAAATTCCATATCTACCTTAGCGGTAAGACTCCGCGTCGGTCACGCCGAAGCCCTTGTTCGATTCTTCCAAACCACAATTTTTACTTGTTCCTGACAAGTGGGTCACGCATGATATATAAAACTAATAACATTTAATAAAGTAACTTAGTAATTTTTCGTCACCTCGATCTTTGATTTCGTCACCTATTAACAGACACGATGGAAGCCCTTCCCGCTTGGGTAATGGGTGACGATTTTTCTTGACGAGAAATCATACCGTCAAGCATTACCTTAAATGCTTGACGAAAGATGAATTCGTCACCTATAAGGACACATCCATGACGGTATGCATTTTTGTCACCAGGGTTTTCGTCAACAAATCCCCCATCTCTTGTAGTGGGCACTTCTGGTGCTGCCAACGCGAACGGCAGCGGCGGACGGGACTGGAGTGGCATCTCTCCTTGGTAAGTCCCCAGAGCCGGTCCTGATGGAGAGTACTGATGGCTCATGATTTCCTGGATCACGCGAAGAGCGACACGCTCCAAAGTGTTCACCAGGCTCTCGGAATGGCGGTGCAGCGAATGAGCCACCATGAAGTTGATCTCTCGACGCAGCGACTCGGTGCGTTCTTCCGACGGGGCGGACGAGGTCCACTCCATCGAGCGCGCCTTCGGGTGAGAACCCTTTCCACCCGATGCCATGTGAGCGGGTTCGTGGAAAGAGCCGATGAGTTCGGCTTCGAGGACTGCCTTGATCTCGTCATGCTTCTTCTTAAGCTCGTCAGTCAGATCCTCGTACTTGACCGGAGTGCCTTCCGCCATCTCGGATGTAGATGGCGATGCGGTGGATGTCGAAGATTGTCCCACCGGGCGTGCCAGAATGTGTTGCGGTCGGAAACCCACCGGCGGGCAGCGACGGGCAACACCGTAGAGCCGGGAATCTCCCGAGACTGCGGCCGGCCCCGGTCCCTCCGAGCGACGGCCCGCAAAGCCTTCTGCGCACACGTCCGATGCTCGATGCAAGGGCATGCCACCCGACCTATACCTGGTCGGGAAGGTGTTGGATGATGCCTCGCTTAGTTTCCTGCATGGCATACACGTAAACGTTAAATACGAGCCTCGATCGGCTCTCAGGTTATCCTGTGAATCGGCTCAAAGAGCCGATCCACCCATGATGCGTACGAGGTGTACGATCAGATGGTGGTCCTGCTTGATCAAGATAAAGCTAAAACGATCTACGACGATTTAGGGTTTTCACCGCATAATCGGATCATCCTACTCATGATTGGGCCTCGCGGCCACGCACGGTGATCGTGAGCCGGTCCTAGACAAGGCCTAAAAACCAACACGAGGTTGATCCCCGGAACATCCTCGTCTAGGACTAGCAAACGACACCCTACGCGCCGCCGGATCCTCCAACCCTTTGTAAGGCCTAACTATTGCGAGATATTAAACTAATCCTTGAAGAACAAGGAGCAACCGTAACGGATCGGATCTACTAAACGATGATCAAGCGGGTGCCGCCCTTACACCCGTGACGAGGCGTAAGGGCGGCTAGATGCCTAAGGGTTGCACGACGATAGCATATGATACGAAGAACAATGCTAACCCTAAAACACCTATGATAACTACGTTGCTCGCCATCAAAAAGGCTTCGATACGAGCAACGCATGGAGGACGAATAAACGTGTGCTGCCTAGATCGCAAGATGCGATCTAGGCAGCATGGTGCTTACCCGGAAGAAACCCTCGAGACGGGGGAGTTGGCGATGCGCCGAGATTGGTTGTGGTGAACGTTGGTTGTTGTTTATTTCATAAACCCTAGATACATATTTATAGTCCGGGGGACTTTCTAATTCAGGCGTGCACCGAACCGTGCACGAGTAAAACTCTAACTTCTAAACTAAGATGCGATCTACTATGTTACAGATACACGGGCAATTTAGCCCAAACTTGGTATGGAAGGCCGATTCATGTATTTCTTCCATGTATATTCTTCAAGCCCATCTCCAATCGCGGCCCACCTCTGATCCGGTCAAATTCTGGTGATAACAGAACCACATGAGGTAGGCGAGTGGACTGAGAGCTAATATATTCGAATAATCTAAAAAAAAGAAAATAATAGGCAGCTCACAAGATCTAACATGATAGCACAATGAGGAGAAGACAACCATCTAGCTACTGCTATGGACCCATAGTCCAGGGGTGAACTACTCACACATCGATCCGGAGGCGATCATGGCGATGAAGAGACCTCCGGGAGATTTTTCCCTCTCCGGCAGGGTGCCGGAGGCGATCTCCGAATCCCCGAGATGGGATTGGCGGCGGCGGCGTCTCTGGAAGGTTTTCCGTATCGTGGCTCTCGGTACTGGGGGTTTCGCGACGAAGGCTTTAAGTAGGCGGAAGGGTAGGTTTAGGGGTGACACGAGGGGCCCACACGCTAGGGCGGCGCGGCCCCACCCTTGGCCGCGCGGCCCTGGTGTGGCGGCGCCTCGTCGCCCCACTTCGTTTCCCTTTCGGTCTTCTGGAAGCTTCGTGGAAAAATAAGACCCTGGGCGTTGATTTCGTCCAATTCCGAGAATATTTCCTTTGTAGGATTTCTAAACCAAAAACAGAGCAAAACAAGAATCGGCTCCTCGGCATCTCGTCAATAGGTTAGTGCCGGAAAATGCATAATAATGACATATAATGTGTATAAAACATGTGAGTATCATCATAAAAGTAGCATGGAACATAAGAAATTATAGATACGTTTGAGACGTATCAGTTGGGTGGATGTGGTGGTGAAGAGCGCAAAGACCAAGATAGACATGGAAGAGATGGCGCCAATGGTAATATTTGTGGGCGGTGAGATCAAGCGAGATCGGAATAAATGGGGAGACGTTGATGATTGTATCTACGAGGGAAAGTTGAGGTGGTTGGGGAATTTGTTGGTGGGTAGTAGGGTTTTGGGTAGAGGAGGAAAAAACATAGAGGTGAATCTCCGACGGAGCGAAACTCGACCATGGTGAAGTGGGGCTGAGGCAGCGGCGGTGGAGGAGTAAGAGGCGGAGCCATGTCGAGGGCGGAAACCTAGGCATCTGATTGGAGAATAATAGTTGTATTGATTGTAACCTCAATGAGTTGTTTATATAGAGTACAAGTCTTGGAGTCCAAAAATAATAGATATAGATTACAACTCAAACTACTAGACCTAATATACTCTAATAATGATATATTTTCTATAGAACAAAAACTTTATCTTCGCAGAATGGCTGGACTAATCGAAGTGATGAAACCGAGAGGCTTGGGGTGAGACTTTCAAAATATGGTAGACCCACGTGAAGTTTTTGGCTTTTGAGGAATTGGGAATTACATCATTTGTATGTCTTAGTCAATGAAATTCTTAGACGTGAGGTTATTGCACGATTCGAGTTGTGAATCGATCGACTTTGATTTTGTCAGACGATGTTCCTAATAGGGTTATGAAGGTAGAGTTCGGGTCGGTTGAGAATCAAGCTACATGACATGGATAACCGAGATAAGATTTTTGCCCCTCCGAATGATATGATTCGAAAACATGGTCACGGGTGACTCGGTTGAGTGTTAACCGAGGCAGCCAACTAAGAGTTAGCCGAATGAATCCATTTCAGGGATCCAGAAAAGAGTTAAGCTACTAACGGGAAGGCAATAACTCGCCTATAGCTTCATAAGATATGACGTGGGGCAAAAAAATGATTTGAAGGAAAGTTACATTGAAAATGTTTGTCATCTTGACTCTATGGTATCTAGGAGTCGGCATGTTCTGCTAGGAGCCGCTGCCGACGGCATCATATCTAATTTTTTTGGTGCAACTATTCTGCATTTTTGCTACAATAATACAAAATTTTAGCTACGAGGTCTCCTACAAGAGTCTCCGGTGATATCTTCGACGAAGTCGGTTTTTCTATAATAGAATTTTTTGTAACAAGGTTTTTGGTGAGATCTATAGCGTGTATGTCTTCTTATTTTGTTTTGTGGGAAAATCGTTTTATGCTTCATAGAAACAACAGCAGATTTTTTTTTTGACAGTAGTGGGAATTTGGCTGTGTTTGACGGGCACATTAGGAAATTAAATCCCTCAGGGACGGTTAGCAGTTCCCTTTGTAAGAAAAGAAAAAGACAAGATGAGGAGAGAAGAAAAAAGAGGAGACAAAGAGAGAAGGTGGGCTTGAAGCCCAGTTGGTGGCCGGTCCGGTCCTGTCGTGAGCGAGTTGGGTCCGTGTACGGCTCGTAGCCGTACGTAGGGTTTGGTTCCTCTATCGCATATATATAGATCGAGCCGCTGCAGCCCCATGGTCTACCCGAGCAATCAATCTACCGGAGAAGAGAGCCCCAGTAGAGATACGGAAGGCTGTGGCGTGGTGATCGACGAGAACCAGAAGGAGAAGATGGGCCAGGCGCTGGTGGAGACAGGGAAGGCTTCGGAGTTGATCGACGGGAACCAGACGGAGAAGATGGACAATGCCCCGGTGGAGGCGTTGGACGACGAGAAGAACCTGTTGTCGCTGGCTGAGAAAGACAAGATCTTGTCGGCGATCGACAAGATCCTGACGGAGAAGTGCGATGAGTCTGACGCACCTGCTGGTGTAAACGGAAAGCACCGGCTCTCTGACGAGTACGTCGGTTTCATCCTGGCCATGCCGAGGGATAACCCCGACGACGTTGTCCCCTACTACGAGCGGTGCAGCACCCTGGCGGAGGTCATGGGCGAGGAGTGGCTCGAGAAAGAGAAGCAGCGGTACAAGGAACGCGCTGCCCGTTCCCGGAGGATCCACGATGAACTTGTGCAGCTCCAGCGATGGGTCCTCAAGCAGTGGCTGCAGAAGGGCTACGTGGAGGTGGACGAGGATTACTTCGCCGGTGCCGATGAGCTGGAGGAATACGGCCGGGAGGTGTGGGAGAAGCTGATCGCGAAGCGAGAGACTCCTATCACGTTTTCTGACGGTGACGACACTGTATATGCTCCCTATGATCCTGTGGAGCAGGCCAGGGTCTTGCTCTTGGAGTGAACGGCAGAGCCAGAGAGGAGGTCAGTATGTAGGAGTATGCGATGGCTCGATTTAATCCAACTGAGACGATTCCTCTGTTTGCTCGATATCTCTATCTATACAACTTTCTATATCAGCTGCGGTGGTTGCGGCTTAAGTCATGCTTTCTATGTTACTGAACCAACCATGTATCTGTCTATGCTAATATGCTATCGGTACTCTGAAACTAAGTTATGTGATTGGTCAATTATATGTTTGCTGTTGCAATGTCAATTGTTGCGATTCAACCCCATCAGAACCGAATCAGTTGCTCTCTTTATATCCAAGTCAAAATGGGCATGTTCAGAAATCGGTTGAAAGTCTCCAGAAAATTAGTCAGCAGAAACGTGTATGTGTTGTGTACCGAGCACCAACCAGTCGTTGATGTACCGCGTGGTAGCTGCCCTGCCTTGCATGTGTATAGTCAGAGCACGAAGCTTCTCCTGCGTGGACTTGTACGTTCAGTGACAACAGCAACGCTAGACTGCAGTGATCACTAGTGTTTGACTAGGTTTCTGTAGAGAATGCATATAGATTTTCTACAACTTCAAACAGTGCTAAATTTGAATAGTTTATGTCTTTTATGAGAAAGAAACCGACCTCTAAATCTACCAAATCATATAGTTCATACATTCCCAGGAACACACGGTTTCATGTTGGATGCAATCGGGAGCTAAAGCTCCTTAATTCGAAAAAAAAGTTCATACATGGTTTGATAGATGTAATAGTGTCCTGTAAACTTGCTCAAGTTTTTTATTGTTCGGCTATGAAAATTATACGCTCTTTTTAAACCGCTGGCGCCGAGTAGTTGTGACACGTTGACTAAGTAGTCACACGGAAATTTTGTCGGTGGATTGAGATTTGCAGTTTAACTCATTTACATGTGGAACCTGTACATGCAGAGCAACCCGGCATGGCCGCGACGCTTCGAAGACGAGCGTGACATTGAGCTCGCGCGTTTGGCCCGGCCGTTTCAACCGCATCGGCCGCCGGGCCTGGTGGCAAGACCGCGATGTCGACACGATGCTGGCGGAGTACGGCTACCGCCCGCGCATCCACGGCATCGACCCCTTGTGCGTCCCGCTCTACTACCCCCAGGCGCAATGCATGGCTCCGGAGGCGCCGTCTCTACAGAGGCCGCCGACAAGGACAACATCGGCCCACTCGCGCTCCGGCTCGTCAAGCGCCGGTGGTCGCACGCGCACAGCCGCGCACGCGCCTCCTTCTGCCGGCGTCGTCGTCCACGACAACCCACGACGCACGGCTTCCGCCCCGGCTCGAAGGACGATGGGGGCGCTTCCACGCAGACGTGTCAAGGAGGAGGACACTGGTCCCTCAGCGTCGCCTCCGCCGGTGAAGAGGCAATGGTGGGAGATGGAGGTGGAGGCGCAGGCGGCCCTCCGTGGCGGCGACGACCCGGAGGACTTCCTCGGGCAGCACTTCATCGTCGGCCGCTCCGTGGAGGAGGACTACTGGCATCACGCTCGACCCGCGGCAGGCGGCGGTGTGGTCCGCCATGGACCACGGCGAGAACTTCATCGACCTTGCCGGTTCTTCTGAGCCGCCTGTTCCAAAGGAGAAGGATGACGATAGGTCCTTCAACTTGTCAAGCGACGACGGCGGCGACGACGCGGACAACCTCGACTACAGTGCCTTTCGGGGGCGCCGCTAGTTTTTTCTTAGTTTTTAGTTCAAATTCGAGTCACTTTTGTATAAAACTAGTCTAAATTCGTATGAATTTCGTTTTTGTAAATGTTTTTTACATTTGAATTTTATTGGGGGCTTTAGTATTGAGGGTGCCAGTGTGGGAACACCTTCGCCAAATGAAAGATGCAGTGCGAACGCCCTCTATACGATAGTGTCGGCGTCCTTGCCGGCGCCTACTTGGGGAGGCGCCGGTGGAGATACTCTAAGTGGTAGTGATACAATTGCGGTACCCAAAACAGATTGGGTGATGCAAACATGAGTAGAGGCACTTCTGACCTGAATGCAATGCAGGGCAAGAACTGAAGGAATATAGGCAGTTGTGCCCAGGTCAGATCGAACAATGTTGACACCGTATGCACTTCCAGCGATTAATCAGCTGAATTTTGCCCTGTGTGGAGGATGGAACTAACCCGACCCCTAATCGTGGACGGTGGACCAAGCTGCCCTTTGAGGGAAAAAAACAAAACGTGAACTCTGCCTAAACTGCCCTGGGCTTATTAATACTACTCTCCCGTAGGACAAGTAAATTGTACCGTAAAAAGCCTCATTTCCAATGCCTTGATTGCCATTGTTTCCTTTGACTTAAAAAAATCATCAATCTTGTGGCCCAAGTTTGATGCTCCAGCTTCAAGCCATTGTTTCCTTTTGCTCTTTTTTTCATCCGGCTCCCCCTTCTTAAGGGCGACGATTGACTCTTCCAGCAAGAAAACCAGGACACTTATGGCAGGGCCACAGAGACTCTTCCGGCAGTGTCACAAATTCATCAATCTTGTGTGGAGACGCCAATTGACTCTTTCGAGGGGCGAACGAGACCGTAGCCGGGGTAGCACAATTGGCGAGGATGTGGGTGCCCGTGCGCTTCCTCTAATTGAGGTCGGCGGCAACGGCGGCCGGGTCACCCTCATATAATGTCGGAGCTACTTGAGGTGGTGGTTGAAGCTGCGCGACCTGGCTAGCGGTGGGCGGGAGCTTGGTGAGGTCCATGGAGTCTATTTCGGGCCACGTCAGCGTTGGAGAGCGAGTTGGGAAGTAGATCGGCGATGACGACGCTGTAGCGGGAAAAGAGGAGGGGAAATGTCCATCCCACCAAATCTGAAGGAGTACAAGCCGCGCTCGGTTTGGTTCCGCAGACCACATATGTGGCGGTCGAGCGGGAAGTTTTTCCGACCCCTAAATATTTTAGTGGTTGTGCACGTTTACAGGATTAGATTTACGCTGATTTTTCGACAAAAATAAAAAGGAACGATTATTTATGTTTCGGCACGTTGATACTAGAGTTGCTCTAAGTATACTATCGCGATCGTTGTGCCATTTGGCACCCGGCTGGTTCTGTCAAAAGTCACCATTTTTGCCTACTGCCCGTCAGTACAATAAAAAAAAGTTAATATATATTGTTAGCACATATATACAATAGGTTTGTATATGTATTATCCTTGATTCCCAAGGTCAGTTTCTAGTTGCTTGTAGAGCGGAAATAGAGAGTATTAGAGCATGTCTAACAGACCCCTTATTTTTCTACCCCTTAAAACACGAGTAGAGGGCCCTGTATTCACTTTTCGCTGGCCAAAAATTCGTCCGAGCTAGCAGACCCCGTATCCCCACCCCGTATTCTGTTTTCAGCGGCGGCGCGCGGGTGGCTATGGCGGCGGCGCGGGGAAAACGGTTGGAATTTCTGAAATGTCCGCGCGCCATAGTGAAATGGGATGAGGGGTCAGCCTCCCACCCCTTACAAATAAGGGGCGAAGAGCCGCCCCGTAGCCAAAACTGTAAAAAATCGATGCGGGGGCTTGTTTTACGGGGTCTGCTAGACGGCCGGGTAGCGCCCAACCCCTTATTTCGGCGATTATTATACGGGTTTGGCACTTTTAAGGGGTCTGCTAGACATGCCCTTAGTGATGTTGCGACTGCTGAAGCTCAGGATGTGCGTGATGGACTTCGGTTGGCTGAACGCATTGGTTGCAATAATATTGATATTGAATCTAACTTTCTCAAAGTGGTTAATGCCTTCCGTAATCCTTTGGAGAACAAAATTGTTGGAGGGGCTTTCTTAGATGAATATCGAATGATGATGACAGGATTTAGCTCTGTGACTTTCAGCCATTGCCTCAGGGAAGCCAACAAAGCAGCGGATCTGGTAGCTAGGATAGTAGATAGTGGTAATGTAAATTTCTGGCTCAAGAGCCCGCCTGTGTTTCTGTATCCACAATTAGTGGATGATGTAACGATACTATGATTGTGGAGCAGCAGATCCCAGTTGCACTCTTTTCCTTCCAGGGTACCGAATGAGACTGTAAAGTTTTTAATGAGGCAGACTGCTGGCTCAATATATATTTGTTCAAAAAAAAAAAAGTACAGAGAGGTTTGCAGCATTTAATTCGCAAAAAAAGGCTTGCAGCATTTTTTCCCCCTTATCTCAGATGCTAATCTCTAGCATGCAGATTGTGCATAACTCTTTTACGAAAACTCAGCGGGGAAACCTAACAAAGGACATATATAAAGGTAACATATATTTTTGTATATTGTAAACTCAAGTATTACGTGTTAACAATCTAACTTGCAACTAAAACCATAGTCGAAAGGAAAAAAACTTCCAACTTGCAACAAAAAAATCTTAATTACAATCTAACTTGAAACTTATGAGCACGTATCACGATGTAAATCCAACATGGACAGTGCTAGGAATCCCCCGAGGGATTTGATTTCCCAACCCCTGGTTCCCGTGCTGACATGTGTCCTTTTTGCTGCCGGGTAGCAAAAAAAATCCTGTTTTTGCTTCAGTGTAGCAAAAAATGGTTCACCCACGAAATAAAAGAAAGAGGTTGAGCTCGCCGGACCGACCACCGGAATCTCGCCGGAGAGCGCGTAGCAAAAAATTGTGTTATTGTAGCAAAAATGTTTATCGTCGGAGACATCGACGAGGAACTCGCCGGAGTTCCTCGCCGGAGACCCCAGTAGCAAACATATTTTGCAATTGTAGCAAAACCGTAAAAATATTGTAACAAATAATTTATTCCTAGGTCGCAAATCTCGTAGCAAATAAATTATGCTTTTTTAGCAACATTGCATAACAGTTGTATCAAACAAGTTATACTATTTTAGCATAGTAGCACCACCGCCTCGTGGAAGAAGGTCCAACTGGCGACCTCGCAGACCTGCAGCACCTCCGCGTGGCCGCCGTACACTCATTGCAGCACCTCCAGGCTCCAGCAGCCACCGTACACTCCTTGCAGGACACCTACGACAACACAATCGCACACCGACAGTAGCACCGATGCCCAGCCATGGAAGCACAGCTGCGAAACGAGGTAGCACGGGCACCAACCCACGAGCAGTGTCGCCTACCTCGCAGCAAGAGAAGGCCACGCGACTTTCGTTGCCACCCCTCACGCCGCTCACTGCCTCCATAGACACCAGCCGCCGCGGCAAAAGCAGATGCACCCTCCTCCTCTAGCTGCTTCGGTCAGCTCAGGGACGAAGGTGCGGAGGCCGGGGAACAGTGCCGACCGGGGAGGTTGACGAGAGGGAGGTCGGCGACGGCGAGAGGAAGAAATGGCGGCACAACAGATGGAGCTTGATCGACGACCAGCCATGGGCCGCGGCGCCACCACCGTGGGGGACGGCATGCGGATCTCCCTGGGGGACGGCCGACGATGACGAGGGCACGGTGGCTCCAGCGGGTCGATGAGGCCCGGAGGCGTTTGCGGACGGGAACCGGCGAGAGGGCCCTACTCTCTCCGGCGACGACTCGTCGACGACGTTCCTTGCGAGCGAAGAGGCCGCCGTATGGGGCAGTTGGATTGGGGATCGGGACTGTGCGCCACGAGCAGGTGGCAGAGAAATTCCGGTGCGAGAACGAAAAGAAGAGAAGATGGAGACGATAAGGTCGTGGTGGCCCCCACCCATGACCTGTCTCGCGGGTCAGACGCTAGCACGTCCACGCGATGGAGATGATCCAACGGCCACGCACGTCATCCCCCGGGGGAATACAATCGTTTTCATCCAACATTACATGAGTGTACTGAGCAGCTCAGTGAGAACTAGCAATTTCAGAGAAATACATTTTGCAGGCGCAGAAAGGATAACTGCAGAAGTAAAACTAAATGACAGGCTATCTGTACCGTTCATCCCGTGAGACCAACGGCTCAATTCGCCCGGAATCCAGAACCCATCACCTTATCCTCTCAACTGAACCCATCATCGTCTTCCCCCCTCAGACGCGCACCACCGGCCACAACCTCGGAACCTCCTTCCGCGCGCCAATGGAGGCCGTCCTACGACACCCGTCCCTTTCCCGCCTCAAACCCCCAAACCCCAACGCTCACAGAACCAGTTCCATCTCCGTCACCATCCCTCGTCGTCCTCGCGTCCCCAAGCGCCGCCTCGCCGCCGCCGCCGCGCTGTTCCAGGACCAGAACCCAAGAACCGCGGAAGCAAGCAAAGGAGGCGATGAAGAAGACGACGAGGGGTACGGGGAGGTGGACCGCATAGTCTCCAGCCGCACCGTCAAGAGCGCCGTGTTCGCGGAGGACGGCTCGGCCACCACCGTCACCGCCACGGAGTACCTCGTGGAGTGGAAGGACGGGCACGAGCCGACCTGGATCCAGGCGGAGGCGATAGCGGCGGACGTGGTGGCGGAGTACGAGACGCCGTGGTGGGAGGCCGCCAAGAAGGCCGACGCGGACGCGCTGGGCGCGCTGCTGGCCGACGAGGCGCTGCGGCGGGACCCGGACGCGGAGGACGCGCAGGGGCGCACGGCGATGCACTTCGCGGCGGGCCTCGGGTCCGAGGAGTGCCTGCGCGCGCTCGCCGAGGCGGGAGCGGACGTGGGCCATGCGGAGCGCGCCGGCGGCGGGCTGACGCCGCTGCACATCGCGGCGGGGTACGGCCGCGCGACGGGCGTGCGCGCGCTGCTGGAGCTGGGCGCCGACGCGGAGGCGCCCGACGGGAAGGGCCGGACGCCGCTGGAGCTGGTCCAGGAGGTGCTGGCCGCGACGCCCAAGGGCGTCCCGGCGGCGTTCGAGCGGCGGCAGGCGCTGGAGGCGGCGGGGAAGGAGCTGGAGAAGGCCGTGTACGAGTGGGGCGAGGTGGAGAAGGTGGTGGACGGGCGCGGCGAGGGCAAGTGGAGGGAGTACCTGGTGGAGTGGCGCGACGGCGGCGACAGGGAGTGGGTGAAGGCGCCGTGGGTGGCGGAGGACCTCGTGAAGGACTTCGAGGACGGGCTGGAGTACGGCGTCGTCGAGGCCGTCGTGGACAGAAGGCCGGCGGCGGACGGCGAATGGGAGTACCTCGTCAAGTGGGTGGACATCGAGGAGGCGACGTGGGAGCCCGCGGAGAACGTGGACGCTGACCTCGTGCAGGAGTTCGATCGGCAGCAGTCGGATGCTGGTGGCGCCGCGCCGCCGCCGGAGACGGTTGCCGGGTGACGGCCGGCGGCGTTAGAGCGTGCTCGATTTGATCTGGTTTTGTCGTGTCGATGCAACGTCGCGGTGTGTATCATTAGCAACGGAAGAGATTTTTGTGTGATTATTAATTGAACATTTCCTGGGAAATTTACCCATCGCAGTTGTAGAATAACGCAGTACGAACACACAGTCTGCAGACAATCTCTCGACACGGCGTATGTCTCTCAACTCTTAGAGCATCTCCACTCGTCCCCCCGAACAGGCCCCCGGCGAGCGTTTTTTTCCATCCGGACGGCGTAGCTCGGCCCGGCGCCGCGCTCTCGCCTTGCTCGTCCGGATTGGGCCTAAATCCATCCGGCGATCCCACGCCATCCCCGGCCCCCGGGAGCGCTCGGGAGTCCGGACGAAACGAAAGCGCGCGTGGCCCCAACTTGTCGGCGACAATGGCCTGGGTTTGTACGGCAATACCCTCGTCTTCCCGATCTACGGCAATACCCTCGTCTTCCCGATCTACGGTAGTACCCTCGTCGAACGAAAGCTTTGAACTCTTAAGTGGTGCAACATAGATAGATTATATATATTTCGAATATAATTCGAATGAACATAAAAATTACATATAAAAACTTGAAAACAAACTTAATAAACTACTTCTTCTTCTTCCTAGATGGCCCCGCCTCATCGTCGGGGCGGCGACGCTTCCGGCTCGTCACCTCCTCGTCGGAGGAAGTTGGGTCCTCCTCCTCAGCCTCTTCGTCGTCCTCCTCGTCCTCCTCCTCCTCCTTTTCCTCGGCCTCTTCCTCGGCCTGCTCCTTGGCCCCCTCGGCCTCTTCCTCCTCCTCCTCCTCGTCCTCCTCGTCGTCCTCGTTGGCCGGCGGGGGGGAATCGTCGCTGCTGGACGATGCAGCTTTATCCCACCAATGGCGCCATCCAGGCGGCTTCCCCTCGCTGTCGGTGTCCGATGGCCAAGAGAGATCGCTCATGGTTGACGGAGGATGGTGAGGAGAGAACAGATGAATGGCGTCGGCCGTCGTAAACCGTATATATAGGTCTCTCGACGAAGAGAGCGGCGGTTGCTCTTCCGCGGAGTTCGTGCTCCATTACGGCGGTTCTCGCATCGAGGCCACTTCGGCCGTTCCCGACGAGTCGTTTGGGCTCTCCAGACCACTTTGCGACGGTTCAATGCGTCGAGGGCACTCCAACGATTGCCCTTCCCGGTGACTGCGCCGTCACTATGCACGCGGTAAGTGCGCGACCATGGGCTCGCGGCTGGGAAAATGGGCCTCCCCAGGCCACAAAATACATCCATCCGGCGATAACTAACGCCGGATTTCGGCCTGGGGAGCCCCAACGGCTGGGGATGCTCTTACAATCAGTACAAGTGGCACATGCATCGACTTGCATTCGACTATATATACTCTCCGTCCGATAAGAGTATGTTTAATTTTTAGCGGCATATGTAACATTGAATTAGTACTTAAATTGTAAGGTGAATCAAGTTGATTCAAATTCTAAGCTAAATGAAGAAGGGGCTTGGCAAGAGTTGCTTCTTAAAAAATACCTTCATTCTAAAATATTATCTTATTAGGTTTGAGCTAAACCGACCGACTCATGCTTTCGGAAGAGCCTCATGAATATCAAGAGTAACTTCTTCCATAAATGGGATGAATACTAGGTTCTGGAAAGACACTTGGCTAGGAGATAGGCCTCTATCCCAACAATACATGTTCCTTTATAATATTGTGCATCACAAAGATATTACCGCGTTACATGTCTTCTCCACAACTCCTCTGAACGTAGGCATTAAGAGAGCTTTAACAGGAAATAAACGAGTAAGATGTGTACATTTGGGTTAGCGTTTAATGGATGTTAACTTACAAACTCATGATGATGTGTTCAAATGGAACCTCACAACAGCTGGTAAGTTCACGGTTAATCAACCTATCTTAATATGATTAATGGTCACACCCGTTTTCTTCACATGTATATTTGGAAGATTAAGATTCCATTGAAAATCAGGATTTTTATGTTATTAAGTGTTATTTTTGTGATCAAGAAAAGACAATACATCACTTATTTATTGCATGTCCTTTTGCTAAGATTGTTTGGCGCATTCTCCATATGATTTTTAAACATATCCTCCAACAAATATAACAAAACTATTCTGGAAATGGCTGAATGGAGTGAAAAAGAAAGAAAATGCTCGCATTAGAGTGGGCGTGTGTGCTTTTCTATGAACTATTTGGCATGTTCAAAATCATCATATCTTCAATAGATCAAGTTCTCCATTATTTCTGCAGTTTATTTCTCTTGCTACCAATCGGCTCCGTATGTGGTCTTCAAATAACAGAGGAGCGCCTACACATGGATTTTAGGTGCAGCCGTTTGGCAACGATTCCACGGGATATGTACAACCAATTCGGTTGGCGGTTTCATCGAAGACTGACATGTTGATGCCAAGGTGTGGTGTATTTCTTTCTTTCTTTAGGTGGTCGATCAATGTTGCCACTCGATCCGATCCATGAACTCTAATTGTTTTTTGTTTTTTGCTACATTGTAAGACAATGAATAAGTATAGATAAAGGGTCATATGCATCGATTGACGTAGAGGCAGAGCCTTCCCCATTTTTAAAATAAACTAATTTAGTATTGATAAGGGGTTGCCCGATCTTCTCAGTAAGCAACGGGGGTGATGAGGATCACGGGGTGATTGCAGCGGAGATAACTTGATGAAGTGGATGATAACTTGTATGACGCAACGAGATCTCTCGATTGGTCCCTGTCGCCAATGCAACAGCTCTCAACCCTGTAAGATATTCGCAACTCCACACAGTTGCGCACGTAGCCACCGACCACGAAGCGGTAAGTTGCAACCTTCTAATTCCCAATGGAACAGCAGATCACACAAGACTTTCAAGTTTACACCAAATCAAAGCAATATGGTGTAAGGATTCAATAGAGTTGCAAAGCAATCAACTATGAACTAGGGTTTATCTTAAACGTGGTCTAAACCTAATTTGGGGGCGTCCTGGACACTTATATAGGGGTTCAGGACGATCTCGGGTCGAAAAGATACAAAAATAACCGACCCAGAATAGATCTGGTCGAGACAGACTCGGACTCGGCCGGCCTGGGGGCCGGTCGACCGGGCCTGGGACCGGCCGGTCCGGTTTGGACCGAGCCAGGGACCGGATGGCGACCGGGTGGAGCGTCCAAGCTTACTGGACATGCCCCGGTTGGCACAAGCGGGGAACCCGATTTGGACCGGGCTGATCCGGCGTGGAAGCCGGCCAACCGGGACTGGGACCGGGTGGCCCGGCGTCACGGCCGGTCTGACCGGTGGCGCCGGCCTGAACATCTCCTCCTCTCGCGCATGCCTCCCGCTCCTCCCTCGCGCGTCCATGGGATGTCTTCATGTCCAGCTTCATGTCCAGCTTCTTGTCCAGCTGCTCCTCTCCTCCTCGTGCGATGCTTGGTTCCTCTTCACACCTGATCATACAAAAGTAATACGACTTAGGCAGTATAAAGTTCTCATCGATCAAAGTATCACTTAGGAACTAATTCACCTGTTGTTTAAGTAGCTTCACACGAGCTCGTGTCATTGGTCCAATCCTAACTTCATTGTACTTGAGCTTCACATCAGCATCATCTTCATCTTGTAATGATGGAGGTAGTAGTGTGGTAGGGATGTCCTAATCATCTCCCCCCTTCAAAAGACGTCGACCTCGACGCTCCAAGGCCTTCTCCGTCATATGGTGTCAAATCAGCAACATTGAAAGAATTACTGACACCAAACTCATCAACTGGAAGATCTATCGAGTATGCATTATCATTGATCTTGGCAAGCACTTTGTAAGGACCAGCACCACGAGGAAGCAACTTGGACTTCCGTAGCTTCGGGAACCTATCCTTGCGAAAATATACCCAGACCATATCACCAGGCTTAAACAATATCTCCTTGCGCTTCTTATTCATCCTTGCAGCATTGCTCTTGCCTTTCTTCTCTATGAACTCTTTAGTCTTCTCATGAATTTTTTGCTCAAAATCTGCCCTCTTGGATGCCTCCATATTGACTCTCTCATGTATGGGTAGAGGCAACAAATCAAGCGGAGTAATGGGTTTGAAACCATACACCACCTCAAAGGGACACAACTCTGTGGTAGAATGTACCGCCCTGTTGTAAGCAAACTCCACATGCGGCAAACAATCTTCCCACTCCTTCAGGTTCTTCTTGATCATGGATCTCAACAGTTGTGACAATGTTCTATTCACCACTTCAGTTTGACCATCAATTTGGGGATGACAAGTAGTGCTGAAAAGCAGCTTCGTCCCCAGCTTTCTCCAAAGCGTCTTCCAGAAGTAGCTCATAAACTTCACGTCACGATCAGAAACAATAGTCTTCGGGACTCCATGTAGACATACAATCTCCCTGAAAAATAGGTTAGCAATATGCGACGCATCGTCGCTCTTGTGGCAGGCAATAAAATGTGACATCTTAGAGAATCTATCCACTACCACAAATGTAGAATCATGGCCTCTTTTAGTACGCGGCAAACCCAACACAAAATCCATACTAATGTCTTCCCAAGGTGTAGTAGGTGCCGGTAAAGGAGTATACAAACCGTGAGACTTCAGCTTGGACTTGGACATGTTGCAAGTAATATATCTCTTCACATACCTGTCCACATCCCACCTCATCTTTGGCCAATAAAAATGGTCAGCTAGCATGAGTAGTGTCTTCTCACGCCCAAAGTGACCCATCAAACCTCCAGCATGAGATTCCTGCAATAAGAGCATACGCACAGACGATTCTGGAACACATAGTTTGTTAGCTCTAAACAAGAACCCATCATGTATGTGATATTTTTCCCATGCTTTACCAATAACACACAAGCGATATGGTTCAGCAAAATCATGATCAGTGGCATACAATTCACATAGTACTTCTAATCCAGGAATTTTAACATCAAGTTGAGTTAATAGCATATTCTTCCTAGATAAAGCATCATCAACAGTATTATCTTTTCCCTTCTTATGCTTAATAATGTATGGAAAAGACTCAATGAACTCAACCCACTTAGGAAGACGCTTACGCAAAGTAGATTGAGCTTTCAGATATTTCAAAGCTTCATGATCAGAATGTATGCTAAATTATTTTGGCCACAAGTAATGTTGCCAAACCTCAAGAACTCTAATTAAAGCATACAATTATTTATCATATATAGGATAGTTCAACTTAGCACCAGAAAGTTTCTCAGAAAAATATGCAATTGGGCCACCCTCTTGCATCAACACACCACCAATTCCAATACCACTAGCATCACATTCAAATTGTTTATTGAAATCAGGAAGTGCAAGCAACGGTGCAGAAGTTAACAATCGTTTCAGTTCATCAAAAGCATGATCTTGGACTGCGCCCCACTCAAAGACAACACCCTTTTTAGTCAAATCATTCAAAGGTGCAGCAATAGTACTGAAGTTGGGCACTGATGTCTACGCACGCTTCTATTCCTGTAGACAGTGTCAGGCCTCCAAGAGCAGAGGTTTGTAGAACAGCAGCAAGTTTCCCTTAAGTGAATCACCCAAGGTTTATCGAACTCAGGGAGGTAGAGGTCAGAGATATCACTCTCAAGCAACCCTGCAATTAAGATACAAGAAGTCTCTTGTGTCCCCAACACACCCAATACACTTGTCAGATGTATAGGTGCACTAGTTCGGAGAAGAGATAGTGAAATACAAGTAATATGGATGATTGTAAGTAGTAATTGCAATCTGAAATAAAAATGGAAGCAAGCGAACATGTAGCAGAACTTGTTGGAAACGGTGTTTCAATGCTTAGAAACAAGGCCTAGGGATCATACTTTCACTAGTGGACACTCTCAACAATGATCACATAACTGAATAAATAAATGCTACTCTCAAACACTCTCTTGTTGGATAACAAACACCATTCATTGTGTAGGGCTACAAGAGCACACCTCAAGCCGGAGTAAACAAGTCCACAACGTTCGGAGTTCATATTAAAGTAACCTCTAGAGTGCATAATAGACCGTTGCAATTTAGACCGAGTACTAACATAGCATACACACTGTCACCAATAGCTATGAAAGGGGGAATAGATCACATCAATACTATCATAGTAATAGTTAACTTCATAATCTACAAGAGATTACAATCATAACCTACGCCAAGTACTACATGATGCACACACTCGTCAACTTTACATCATGGAGGAGGAATAGACTACTTTAATAACATCACTAGAGTAGCACATAGATTAATAGTGATACAAAGCTCATGATCACATAAAGATCACACCATGGGAGAGAGAGATGAACCACATAGCTACCGGTAGAGCCCTCAGCCTCGGGGAGAACTACTCCCTCCTCATCATGGGAGACAGCAACGGCGATGAAGATGGCGGTGGTGTCGATGGAGATGACTCCGGGGGCAATTCCCCGTCCCGGCGGCGTGCCAGAACAGAGACTTCTGTCCCCCGAAACTTGTCTTCGCGATGGCGGTGGCTACGGAACTCTTCGTGGAATATCGTCTTGTTGTTGTAGGGTTTTCCGTCGCGAGGGAATATATAGGCGAAAGGGCGGCGCGAGGGGGTGCCTGGGGGGCCCACCCCATAGGGCGTCGCGCCCCCCTCCTTGGCCGCGCCCCAGTATGGTCTGGAGGCTGTGGGCCTCCCCCTGGCTCGCCCTTCTGGCTCCGTGTGTCCCTCGGAGAAATAGGAGGTTTGGCTTTTGTTTCGTCGAATTCCGAGAATATTGCCCGAACAGCTTTTCTGGAACCAAAAATAGCGAGAAAACGAGAACTGGCACTTCAGCATCTTGTTAATAGGTTAGTCCCGGAAAATGCATAAAAACATTATAAAGTGTGAGCAAAACATGTAGGTATTGTCATAAAACTAGCATGGAACATCAGAAATTATAGATACGTTGGAGACGTATCAAGCATCCCCAAGCTTAGTTCCTACTCGCCCTCGAGTAGGTAAACGATAACAAGGATAATTTCTGAAGTGACATGCTACCAACATGATCTTGATCAATACTATTGTAAAGCATATGAGATGAATGAAGTGATTCAAAGCAATGGTAAAGATGATGATTAAACAACTGAATCATATAGCAAAGGCTTTTCATGAATAGTACTTTCAAGACAAGCATCAATAAGTCTTGCATAAGAGTTAACTCATAAAACAATAGATTCTTAATAGAAGGTTTTGAAGCAACACAAAGGATGATTAAGTTTCAGAAATTGCTTTCAACTTGTAACATGTATATCTCATGGATAGTTGTCAACATAAAGCAATATAACAAGTGCAATAAGTAAACATGTAAGAATCAATGCACACAGTCGACACAAGTGTTTGCTTCTAAGATAGAAAGAAGTAGGTAAACTGACTCAACATAAAGTAAAAGAAAGGCCCTTCGCAGAGGGAAGCATGGATTACTCATGTGCTAGAGCTTTTTATTTTGAAAACATGGAAACAATTTTGTCAATGGTAGTAATAATTCATATGTGTTATGCATAAAACCTCTTATAAGTTGCAAGCCTTATGCATCGAATACCAATAGTGCCCGCACCTTGTCCTAATTAGCTCGGACTTCCATGGATTATCATTGCATTACATATGTTTCAACCAAGTGTCACAAAGGGGTACCTCTATGCCACCTGTACAAAGGTCCAAGGAGATAGATCGCATTTGATTTCTGAGTTTTGATAGATCTCAACTTGACGACATCCATACCGGGACAACATAGAAAACAGATAATGGACTCCTCTTTTTAATGCTTAAGCATTCAACAACAGATAATATTCTCATAAGAGATTGAGGATTAATGTCCAAGTTGAAACTTCCACCATGATACATGGCTTTGGTTGGCGGCCCAATGTTCTTCTCTAACAATATGCATACTCAAACCATTTAATCATGATAAATCACCCTTACTTCAGACAAGACGAACATGCATAGCAACTCACATGATATTCAACAAAGGTGTAACAGTTGATGGCGTCCCCTGACATAGGCATACCCAATGGGCCTGCCGAAGATGGTACCCGGGGTTTATTGAAAGCCCACGACCCGAAGAATAAGAAGATTTGGAAGTCCAAGATACTATTAAGGAAAGCTAGAGTTGTTTTAGGAGATGGTGTTTGTAATCTTGCGGGATGAGTTAGAAACCCTCCCGGAATCTGTAAACTTGTATATTACGAAACCCTCGACTCCACCTCCTATATAAGGGGGTGTCGAGGGACAAAGAAAGGATCGAATCTACTGTCAACACAACCCTAGTTTTTACATTGTCGAGCACTTTTCGGCTGAAACCTTCGAGATCTACTTGCCCTCTACATCCAACGAAACCCTAGTCTACAATCTGTAGGCATTGATAAGTTAATCCCTTGTCAATTGGCGCCGTCACGTGGGATTTAGAGGTTGCAAGGAGCTGATCTCGATGGCACGTCCGAGAATCGTCGACTTCGTCGGTAGCAAGCAATGCGATGGATCGAGGTAAACGGGAAAAAACTGATCTAGTCGATTTTATTCCTCACCCGCCCTCCCGTTTGGATGCATGTGCGTATCTGGAGGAGCCCATCGTCATGACGTTCGGAGAATTCCGATTTAGCGTCAACAAGGAAGGATCTTATCGTCTCGAAGTTCCGATCTCGCCGGAATTTTCAGCGATCGATTCTGACTTTTCATCGAGCGATGAAGAATTTTCGTCGCCACGCTTCATCAACACCAAGGCAGGCGGAAAGTTCGCCAAGATCTTCAGCGACACATCCTTCGGGTCGTCCGCGGACTCCTTTATAAGCAGCGACTCCGACGGCGTCGCACGACTTCAACTTCATCGACAAATCTGCTGCCATCGGAAAGGTCTTCACCAATCTCTATGATGGTGTCACCAATCCTGATAAAAATCAACACCCAAAATATCATCAAGTCTATGCAATCGAGGAGGCAAGCCGAGCAACACCAGAAACGCAGAGGCTTTCGACGATTTGGGAAACCCATACGTCGATCCCGCTGATCTTAGAAGAGGCCTAGGCACTAAATATGTCGGGTCTTCGCCTCGCGAAAGAGTTCAACTCCCACAAGCAGCGTGGGATAGAGCAGCAAGAGCTATAGATGGTACAGAACCAATGACCACAACCGCTACTGTCGAAGAGTTACAGGCCTATCAATATAGACTTGCTCGTGTGAGTAGGGAGTTGGAAAAACAAACAGCCTCCCTGAACAGAAGAAGGGAAGCAGCTTCTGCGTCAAGCAGGCGAAGAGCAGAACTAAGCCGACAATCAGGAACTTCGGGAGATAGTCACAGAGAGGCTCGAAGGAGAGCAAGATCTCGACTGCAAAATATACCCGAAGCAGAGAGGGATCATCTGATTCAAAACCTCGACATGTCTTTCATGACGATAGACACCAGGGGAAATATTATCCCTAAAACACCAGAAGCTGGGTACATGGCAATGCAAGCTTATATCCTCACGTCCAGAGCACCCCCCAGGGATCCGAGAGAAACGTTATTCAACATGGCAATGGCAGGAGTTGGAGTCATGGGAACAACATTCACAGCTACACCTCCCGAAGGAACTCCAAGGCAAAATAGTCCACGACCCACTGCAGCAGTGCAAGATCCACCGAGAACAAGTGGGGCAAGAGATACAACGGCTCAAGCAAGGGTAGACAGAGCGCGACAAGAAAGAAGAGAACATCGGCATTCACCAGAAGTTGCAGATGAAGATCTGTGCGGGCTCCCGTGCTTTACGAGACGAGTCCGAAAAACTCGAGTCCCGTCAGGGTTCAAGCTACCCGAAAACTTCAAGAAATTCGACGGATTACAGGATCCTGAAGATTGGCTCGTTGACTACCTCGAGATGGTGAAGTTGATAGGAGGAACCAGGGCAACAACTATGCAAAGCATCCAGGTACATCTGAGTGGAGCCGCACGATCTTGGATAAAGAAACTTCCCCCAGGTTCTATCGACAACTGGGATAGTTTCGAAGACATCTTCGTGAAAAATTTCCGGTCCACCTGCAAGAAACCAGCATCATTGGAAGAGTTGAGGGCGTGTAGACAGAAACACGACGAATCTATGAGAAAATATATACAGAGGTGGAACATCATCAAAAACTCGGCAGAAGATATATCTGACGAGAGGGCAATAGATGCGTTCGTGGCAGGAATTCGACGAGGATATTTTGTCGAGGACCTAGGAAGAACTAACCCAAAAACAATATCACCATTGATGGAAATAGCGAATAAGTGGGCAGATGGAGAAGATGCTATACATAACAAGCGACATAGGTCGCCAGAGGAGGACCGCAGTCGAAATTTTCAAAATAGAAGGCGATTTTCCCGCCAGTTCTACAACAATGATGCTCCTGGCCACATATCAGCTGGGTTCCGAGGAAACCCTGGAGGAAGCAATCAAGGTAATTACCAAAGAGGTAACGAGCAACAAGGCGACAACAGAAGTGACTACCGTGGTAATAGGCAAAATAGTGGACCAAGGTTTCAGAGACCATACGTGTCTCCCGAGGAAATGATGAACGGACCATGTCAGATGCATTTTTACCTTGATAATGATGGGAAGAGACAGTCAGGACATATACAGAAGGATTGTCGAAATTTTCAAGCAATGTTGCGAGCCGCAGGAATGGCCAACGCTCAAGCGATGAATAGAAACCCCTAGGGGCCAAGGAGCGAGATACATCTCCCACCCCCTCCCGCAATTACGGACGAAAATCGACACCAGCTCAGGATAGCGGCAGCACCACAACCACCTCCATATGTTGACCCTAATTCTAATGGTGCAGTCTTGATGATTCAGAAAGCCAGGCCATCTAACAGGGCGTAGAAAGTAATTTCGCGGCAAGTATTCATGGCAGAAAAGATGCCTCCACCAACAGTTGACTATCTAAATTGGTCGGGACAGGACATTGGCTTCACAATTGCGGATCACCCGCAGCAGGTTCCTCGACCAGGGCAATCCGCACTTATCTTACCCGCAGTAATTGCCGGTTTTGATGTGTCGAGAGTCTTTATAGATGGCGGCAGCAGCTTAAACCTTATGTACGCAAATACATTGAGGAAGATGAACATATCCCTGGCAAATCTAGCACCAACTGATACACGTTTCCACGGGATCACGCCAGAAAAACCAAGTTATCCGTTGGGCAAGATCAATCTCGACATTCAGTTTGGGACCCGAGAAAACTACAGGATAGAGAAATTGGAGTTTGAAGTCGTGGATTTCCCGTCGCAATATCATGCTTTGTTGGGACGACCAGCATATGCCAGATTTATGGCGGTACCTCACTACACGTACTTATTGTGGAGGTTGCCTGGACCCAAAGGGCCAATCACAGTCAAGGGAAGCTTTGCGTTAGCTGATAAGTGCGACAGAGATTTTCATCAATTGTCGGAAACTTTCGGGATGCAAGCAGAATATATGGCGCCAAGGCTCACTGATTATGATGTGTTACCAGATACAGGGACTCCACTCAGAGAACCAACCTTCAACACGACAAAGGATTCAAAAGAGGTGCAGATCCACCCGACGGACCCGAAGAAAACGACGTCCATCGCAACAAATATGGACCTTGCATAGGAAAGCGAGCTCGTCGAGTTCCTCCGTGAGCACTGGAAAATCTTCGCATGGTGTCCAGCTGGCATGCCAGGAGTACCCAGGGAACTTGCCGAGCACCACCTAACCTTGGATCCTATTGCGAACCAATCAAACAACCTTTGCGGCGTTTTTCGGAACCAAACCACAAAGCTATGCTGTCAGAAATCGATCGACTCAAAGATGCTGGTTTTATTAAAGAGATATCTACAGAAGCCACGTGGGTAGCTAACCCAGTGATGGTGCCGAAGAAAAACACGAAAGTCCTTCGCATGTGTGTCGACTTTACGTTCCTCAATAAACATTGTCCAAAGGATCACTTTCCCCTCCCAAGGATCGATCAAATTATCGACTCCACGGCAGGGTGCGAACGTCTTTCCTTCTTGGACGCATATTCTGGTTATAATCGGATCCGATTAAAGGAAGACGACGAAGCCAAGATAGCGTTCATCATACCGTATGGCGTGTTTTGTTACAAAACAATGCCTTTTGGTTTGAAAAACACGGGAGCAACATATCAGCGGATGATGCAAAAATGCCTAGCAACACAGATTGAAAAAAACGTACAAGTCTACATCGACGATGTCGTCATAACTTCAAAAAAGGGAGAAACACTGATCGAGGATTTGAAAGAAACTTTTGCCAACCTCGACAAGTTTTGCCTCAAGTTGAATCCGACGAAATCTTCTTTCGGCGTTCCTGCGGGAGAACTTCTTGGTTTCCTAGTCTCAGCAAGAGGGATTGAAGCAAATCCCGAAAAAATCCAGGCTATCGTAACAATGAGGAAGCCAACAAAGTTGAAAGAAATACATCAACTAACTGGGCGAGTCGCAGCTTTAAGCAGATTCGTCGCCAGGCTAGGAGAAAAGGCGCTACCGTTCTACGCCTTAATCAAGCAAGGAGAAAAGTTCCAGTGAAATGAAGAGGCAGACAGGGCTTTCGAGGATCTTAAACGGACAATCTCGACACCACCAATCTTGGTGGCGCCAAAAGAGAAGGAACCTCTCCTGCTATACATTGCGGCTACACCCCAAGTGGTCAGCACGGCACTAGTTGTCGAAAGAGAAGAAGAAGGAAAACTTCACGGAGTGCAAAGACCGGTATACTTCATCAGTGAAGTTTTATCACCTTCAAAACAGCTGTACCCGCAGTACCAGAAGCTAGCCCACGGAGTGTTTACAACCGCAAGAAAACTGCGGTACTATTTTTCGGCGCATCCGATAATAGTGGTTAATGAGGCTCCCCTGTCCAATATACTAAATAATCCAGAAGCTACGGGCCGTGTCTCCCTTTGGGGAATAGAACTTTCCCCTCGGGACATCACGTATGAAAAAAGAAAGGCAATCAAGTCGCAAATTCTGCCAGATTTCATCGCAGAGTGGATGGAGTTGCAAAACACAGGACCTCCGGATTTATCGAGAACTTGGACCATGAACTTCGATGGATCCAAGAGATTAGAGGGAGCTGGAGCAGGCGTGATCCTCATATCACCCGAAGGCGACAAATTAAAATACGTCTTACGGATGACGTTCCCAAATGCGTCCAATAATGAGGCAGAGTACGAAGCTCTTATACATGGGATGAAGATGGCGAAAGCTTGCGGTGCAACCCGACTGAAAATATTTGGCGACTCACAATTGGTGGCACAGCAAGTCATGAATCAATGTGATGTAGTCAATGAGAGTATGATAGCATACAAGGAGATGTATAATGAGCTAGAAAAGCTGTTTGATGGATGTGAGGTAAATCATATCAGCAGATTAAGCAATGATGAAGCCGATGTTCTTGCAAATATCGGGTCGCAATGCCTGGCGATTCCTCCAGGTGTGTTTTGGGAAGAAATAAGCGAGAGATCCACCAAGCCAATGAAATCAAAAAAGAAGGAGAAAGATGCAAAACCCTCGGGTGCTGCAAAAGAATCACTAGACGAAGAAGAAGAACAAGAGTTAGTCATGATGGTGCAAATTCCATGGATGCAAGCGTACATATCGTATATCCTAAGGAAAACAATACCCGACGATCCAGTTGAAACAAGGCGGATAATTAGACGTTCTAAAGCTTTTACCGTGGTCAAAGGGGAGTTGTATAAGCGAAGTATTTCGGGTGTGCTACAGAGGTGCGTTACACCCGAAGAAGGAAGAGTAATTCTGAAGGAAGTACACGAAGGAGTATGCGGTCATCACGCAAGTAGCCGAGCTATTGCGGCCAAAGTTTTTCGAGCTGGATTCTACTGGTTAACGGCAATTGAGGATGCGAAGGAAATAGTGCGATCCAGTGATGCGTGCCAGAGATTTGCCGCAAAGCCTCACTCTCCGGCAGCAGAATTAATGCCAATACCCTTATCTTGGCCCTTTGCTCAATGGGGTCTCGACATGGTGGGAAAGTTACACAAGGCCTCGCCAGGAGGATACGAGTATATGCTCGTCGCTATCGACAAATTCACCAAGTGGATAGAAGCGAAGCCGATAAATTCACCAGATGCAGCGTCAGCAATAAAATTCGTGAAGAGCATTGTTTTTCGGTTTGGGGTACCTCACAGCATCGTCACGGACAATGGCAGTAACTTCACATCCAAGGAATTCAAGGCATATTGCGCAGAAGTAGGTATCAAATTACACTTCGCATCAGTCGCGCATCCTCAAACTAATGGTCAAGTCGAAAAAGCCAACGGTATCATCTGCAATGGCATCAAGAAGCGTCTGTTAGGGCCACTGGAAAAAGCTCGACATACTTGGCCAGAAGAGTTGCCGAGCGTGTTATGGAGCATCCGAACAACGCCAAATACAGCGACACAGGAGACTCCGTTTTTCCGGTCCATGGGGCAGAGGCGTCATCGCCGATAGAAATAGAGCACGACTCTCCGAGAGTCACGGAATACAATGAAGAAACTTCTGGAAGAGCATTGGAAGACGACGTCGATGCACTTGACGAAGCTCGAGACGAAGTACTATCAAGGGTTACTAAATATCAGCAAGACCTCAAAAATTACCACAGTCGACGTTTGCGACCAAGGTCCTTTCAAGTGGGAGACTTAGTTCTGCGACTAAATCAAGATCGTACGGAAAAACTCGAGTCACCATGGCTCGGCCCTTACATCGTCACAGAAGTTATCGAAGGAGGAGCATACAGGATCAAGGATAAGAAGACAGGGGTTCCCGAGAAAAACCCCTGGAACGTAGCGCAGCTAAGGCGTTTCTACGCCTAGTATCAAAATATAGCTCCTCCTTGTAAAAGTACAATGTACTGAAACGCCCGCGAGTTTTCAGACGCACTCTTTTCCTTTTTCGGGGCACCGAGTGGGGCCGGGAAAGGTTTTTAATGAGGCGGACTCGCGGTGCTGCAATATAATAAAGATAGTGGAAATATATGTCTGTTCTTCGACACGATCAGGGGCTTACGCCTCGAAGTTACAATATAGATGAGTTTAACTGATGAAAGTATCTCGCCTTGGTACCAAGCACCTCGCCAGATAAAACGAAGTTACAAGATAGCAATTAAAGACAAAATACTTGGGGGCTAGTACCCGCAAATATAGTATAAAAACTTGGATGCTTTGGTTTAATACCTCGCATATACAACACAAGGACCTATCACCGAAACACTCGGGGGCTCGAAGGAAGAAAAATATACAACTTACAATATAAATACAGCAAAGATATAGTCCCCATCGATAAAATACAAACTCAGTTGTGACCCAACAAGTCGTCAATATTTACTCTGGTTTCTTCGGGAGCAGCACCCAAAAAATCAGCATAATGGCCGTCTGTAAAAAAGTCGGCGTCCATCCGAAGAAGGTCATCAATTATTTCCTCAGCTACTGGGGTGATCCGCTCATTGATTTTATCAACACCTCTTCGCCGTTGCCTCAGCTTCGTATGAACAGTCTCCACAACCTTTGTCATATCAAGTTTGGGGTGGTAGATTTGAAGCATAATAAGGGCCACCTTGGCACCAGCTATCAGTTGAGCTTTTACAAAGCCATGGATTTTCTGCACATCCTTAAATTTCTCCATTAGTTCGAGGAGAGATTTTGGCTGAATATTCCGAGGAAACATAGCATTGAAAATCTTGGATAAAGTGCTGGAACAAAACTCGAGAAATCCTCGAACTTGGCTCGAGCGGTCTTGGAATCTTACAATCTGTCGGGTACGTTCAGGCGTAGCCCAGAAGAGGACGCCATGATCAAGACCCAAGTTAATAAGAAGACTTGATCTCGTATCCACTCTTTGATCCTCGGCCTCAGCATCTAAAAAGGGACCTGTTTGGTGACAATACACCAGTTAAAGGTAAAAAACAGGCAAAGTAGAAAAAGGGAGAGAAGGATTAAGTCCAAAAAATATACCCGCCATTTCTGAGCTTGCCTCAATCATTAATTCAAGAAGGGAGTTTTCTCGAGAAGCAGCTTTCGCGGCTTCATCTAAGGCGTTTTCCTTAGCAGCTATGGCATCACGAGCCTGTTGAAGGGCCATTTTTTCTCTCTCAGATGATTTTCGAGATTGCTCCATTATCATAAGTGATTGTTTCTTCAAAGACTGGAGCTGCTGGCGAAGTTCTTCCAAATCCTCTACTGAATTTGTACTCGAAGAATTTTCAACATGTTCAACAGCCACAGGAATTTTCTTCGAAGGGGACGACGCAGGTAACGCATCAGAAGGACGAGGAGTTGCAGAATAGTTGTCAAAAATCAACTGAAAGAAAAGGCGCGACATCAATCATCAAGCAAAGATAGATCTCCGTTGATTCTCAAAGTATGTACATTACTATTACAAAATAAGGGTCCCTAATGGACTATTGAAGCAGTTGTCGCTAAAACTAACTGGGGCGACAGCGTCAAAAGATAGAAAAAACTAAAAGAGAGGACAGGGTGGTCTACTAGACCTCCGGCTTGGACGAGCTAGGCGCAGGAGTAGGCGTGAATCCAAGATAAGCGAGGACCTTCTTTCTGTTGGGCTTCGCAGCCCTGATCAGTGATCGCCACTTCGTAGTCTCCATCTCCTGTGTGTCGCCAACTTTGGTCCAGTCGATGTTTTGCTGGCTGTTGGCAACAAGGGCGACAGTGCTTTCAACGGCGACCTTCATATTTTCCTGGCGCACCTTCAGCCCAAGATCTTCTGGCGGATTAAAGCACTTGGCAAGAGCAAGGAAAGTTGCGGGTTCCTCTTTCTTCGGGAAGAAGTAGGGGAAGAGTCGCGACAGCCCTGCTTTAGCTTGATCAATGCCCTCGCGTGCTTCTGTTCCATGAAACTCAAGGAACGAAAGGGCGTCAAAAAGAGGATCGTTGTCGGGATCTTCAAGTTCAAATTCTTGAGTTGTTTTACCTGTCAAGATAAAAACTTATTGATCAACAAACGAGTGAAGGAAAGAAAGTCCAACGGATGCGAAGTGGTTCAGATACTTACTGACAAAGCGACGGTTTTGCGACCTTAGGCGTTTAATAATCGCTTCCTCGCGAGCAGATTGTGCGGCTATATGCTCACTCAGTGAAGTTTCGGCATCGTGAAGTTTCTTCTTAAGATCTTCGACACCAGCAGCATCGGCCTTGGCCTTGTCAGCCTCTGCTCTAGCTTGAATAGCATCTGATTCGGCCTTCTTACGAGCCTCTTCACTTTGCTCTAATTTTTGAGCAAGTGTCTCGGCTACGCTCGTTGACCTCCGCCGAGTTTTCTACGCAAGAAAGTTAAATTTAGTTAAAAACATCGACAACAAAGGAGTAAGAAGGCAAGGGCAAAAAGAAGCAGCAATGCATTACCTTCAGCTTTACTGGCATAGTCACGGTACCCAACAAATTGGGCACCGAAACGGATGATTTCCTTAATCAAAGGCTGTCAAAAGAAAGAAAAAGAAAGAAAGCGTCGGTACGGAATAAAGGGTGATAGCACAAAATAAAAGTACACAGAGAAAACATCGGCAGCATCAGAAATTATTCAAGAACTTACATCATCCAGAAGAGGAGTCGAGGAGCCACCCAATTGTAGGGTGGCCTGTGTAATTGATTCAACTCTCGCCCTTTTTGGTGAAGGGACAAGAGGGCTTGCAGGAGGAGTAGGTGCGTCGGTGTTTTGTTGATGAGGCGAAGATTCCTCTCATTCAACGTGCACCTCAGAAACAACTAGAGTATGCGACGTACTCGTTCGAGCAGTCGCATCAAGAGCTGGCATTTCTTCCTCATCATCACTACGATGAAATGACGACAAGATAAGAATCAAGATAGACAAAGATCTTCAAAGTAGCAAAACAATAAGAAACAAAAAATGACTTACGAACTGACGAGGGCATCCAGGTATGGATCGAAAGCTGCCTTCCGACGTGAAGGAGCAGTTTCTTCGGCTTTGGAAGTGCCGGAATCTTCGACATCAGTCCTTTTCCTTTTGTTCTTTGGAGATAGAGCGGGAGGAGGAGAGTGTGCCGAGGTAGTATCCTCGGATTCAGCTTCCTTTTCAAAAGATCCCGCAGAATTTCGGGAACCTGCGGGTTCACTATCAGCGCCAGGAGCATCTTGGTTATCATCATCGATAACGGCTCGTTCGTCGACTTCCCCACCTTCAGGAAGGGGAGGAAGAGAGACAATATTTGGATGGTTCTGTATAAAGAAAAGAGGGATGTCAATAAAGCAGTTATGCAAAAAGATGGCAAACAAAAATAGAGAGTCGATAAAAAGTTACCTTGGGGAGCGCATTGGCGGCGCTATATGGTTTTACCCGACAAGAGGACGGAACAGGATCTTTTTTGCTGAGGGAGGAAATTTTT
The DNA here is from genome assembly GCF_022539505.1 of Lolium rigidum. NCBI lineage: Eukaryota > Viridiplantae > Streptophyta > Magnoliopsida > Poales > Poaceae > Lolium > Lolium rigidum. The sequence continues at coordinate 26,383,593 of NC_061510.1, read as the reverse complement.
CGGACAAGCTTTTCTAAGTCCTTGACCGATAAATCCACCGACAGGCGATCCACATCCTTATGGCATCCAGCCTAACTGGCTCGCGGATGCGGGTCATCAGTGCTTCAGTCGCCCTTTTTTCTTCTTCGGTAGCTTCTGCATCCCAGTAAAGAGTTTTTGAATCAATTTACTTCTTGCAGCCCGGTTCATTGAGGGAGATGAACGGCGGCGGTGGATTTTCTCGGCACCGTCAAAAGGAGGAATATTGTCTTCAGCACATCCATGGTTATCCTCATGGATGTACAGCCACATCTTGCGCCATCCTTGAACTGAGTCAGGGAATTTGACGTTGAAATACTCGACATCGGGGCGAACACAGATAACAACGCCGCCTATATTATAAGTGACATTGGGAGAACCATTGCGGCGACAAAAGAAAATGCGCTTCCATAGCGCCCAGTTAGGCTGGATGCCAAGGAAGGCTTCGCAGAGGGTGATGAAAATGGAAATGTGGAGGATGGAATTGGGTGTGAGGTGATGAAGTTGCAGTCCATAAACGAAAAGCAACCCCCGAAAAAAAGGGTGAATGGGGGCAGAGAGGCCACGGATGAGTTGATCAACGAAACTAACCCGATACTCCATGGGAGGGGTTGGGTAGCTTTCTTCACTGGGGAAGCGAACCGCGTCCTGCTTCTTGCTGATCCCCAGTTTCTTCAGCAGGTTGATGTCTTGTGAGGAGATTTTGGATCTCTCCCACTCTGTGTTCGCTAGATCTTCAGTCGCCATCTTCGATTCAGGTGTGCTGTGCCTGGTGAGTCTACGCGGAGGCATCAACAATGGCGCCGGAGCAAGGTGCGAGTATGGTTGAGCTCAAGAGCTTTGCGGCGCAAGGGAGGATTTTTTGACAGAGGAGAACGGAGGAGCGGCGCGAGCGAAAGGACTAGAGGAGGAAGACGACGCCCTTATATAGAGGTGCGGTGAACCGTCACACCGTTGGATTGACAGATTACGCCACAGATGGTGTACACGTGGACAAGGGGTAAACGGTAATTTCATATAGACGAGAAAGTGCAGCAACTACAGTACTTGCGCCAGGAAAAGCGGAGGACGTGTGTCCCCCACTTGCACGACGTGTCAATATGATGCGGAGTTTGGGCCCGCAAGGCAGTGAGAGAGAACATCTCGCGATTTCCAAATACATTGGTTGTGGCTGTGATCAGCAGTGATGTCACCTTGGTAAAAGAAAATCTCGGCTATGAAGCTTGGGAAGAATGGCGACAACATAAGATTGTTTCGAGAGCTTTTGAACAAATACAAGTTTTTGCCCAAATGCTCGGGGGCTACTTCGGAAAAAATTAAAAGTTCGAGAAGGACAAAATAGAAATGATATGAGCCTATGATCAAATATAAAATATTTGCTCATAGCCTCGGGGGCTACTCCCATCGAGAGCGCTATTCGCGCACCCGAGAGATTTGAAAGTCTCGGAAGAGAAAGAAAATATAGCGACATAAGGTGTGGAGCCTACACCCAAGCACAAGTCCTTGGATGTAGCCTCGGGGGCTACTCCCATCGGGAACGCTGCTCGCGTGCCCGATGAAATTGTAAAAAAAAAAAGAGAGAGAAGATAGAAGAATAAGAGAGTATATTTCGAGTTAAAGTAACTCTACATATACTCCCATCGGGAAAGCAATATAAGTCATCCGTTGACTCAATAAAATGTGCTATTCCAACAGCCGAATAAGCACTCGACAATATATTCTCAAAGCGCCAAAGTTGCGAATAAATCTCCGAATGCCGCAAAATTTGCGAAGGTAAGACCCCGGATCCGTTACGTGCGGCGTGGCGCCGTCTCCGACGTCGGTTTGCTACTTTTTTCCGTATCAACAGATACGAAGAAAAATCCTAACGGATGCGTTAGGTACCCGATAAATATGACTGGGACTCGACAGAATGGTAAGACCTTAAGCGGCACCTATCGAAGTTTACACCAGTATCCCGAGATCATGTCCAGGGACGTGATCTTGAAGTAGATTTTTTGGATTGCCACTAGAGCAGTTAACTAGTACCTGATCCGTCAGATGAACTAGCCCCAATTACCATTATCCCTGTGCAATATAGAAATTTGTATACAAATATATGTGTGAAAATTCGGAATTGTCGAATAAATATAAAGGTGGAGATTTTCCCTGATTCTGCGATTCAAGCAAAATCTCGGGGGCTACTCGACATAGGCACACCCAATGGGCCTGCCGAAAGATGGTACCGGGGTTTATTGAAGGCCCACAACCCGAAGAATAAGAAGATTTGGAAGTCCAAGATACTATTAAGGAAAGCTAGAGTTGTTTTAGGAGATAATCGTTTGTAATCTTACGGGACGGGTCAGAAACCCTCCTGGAATTTGTAAACTTGTATGTTATGAAACCCTCGACTCCACCTCCTATATAAGGGGGGGTCGAGGGACAAAGAAAGGAATCGAATCATTGTCTCACAAACCCTAGTTTTTATATCGTCGAGTACTTTTCGGCTGAAACCTTCGAGATCTACTTGCCCTCTACATCCAACGAAACCCTAGTCTACAATCTGTAGGCATTGATAAGTTAATCCCTTGTCATCCCGAGAAACATGGTTACCGCTCAACAAGCAACTTATAAGAAATAAGATACATAAGCGACATATTCAATACCACAATAGTTTTTAAGCTATTTTCCCATGAGCTATGTATTGCAAAGACAAGGAATGAAATTTTAAAGGTAGCACGCAAGCAATTTACTTTGGAATGGCGAGAAAAATACCACATAGTAGGTAGTTATGGTGGACACAAATGGCATGAGTTTTGGCTCAAGGTTTTTGGATGCACGAGAAGCATTTCCTCTCGGTACAAGGCTTTGGCTAGCAAGGTTGTTTGAAGCAAACACAAGTATGAACCGGTGCGAGCAAAACTTACATAAGAACATATTGCAAGCATTATAAGACTCTACTCTGTCTCCTTGTTGTTCAAACACTTTTACCGAGAAAATATCTAGATATAGAGAGATCAATCATGCAATCCAAATTTCAACAAGCTCTAAGGTAGTTCTCCACTAATAGGTTTAAACTACATGATGCAAGAGCTTAAACATGATCTATTTGAGAGCTCAAAACAATTGCCAAGTATCAAATTATTCAAGATAATATACCATTTACCACATGAAGCATTTTCTGTTTCCAACCAAATAACAATAAGTGCTAAGGCTTTCAGCTTTAGCCATGAATATTAAAGTAAAAGCGAAGAACACTAGTGTTCATATGAAAAAGCGGAGCGTGTATCTCTCCCACACAAACATGGTATGATGGTGCCCACTTTATTGAAAATAAAATACACAACAGAAAATAAAGACGCTCCAAGAATAACACATAGTATATGAAGCAATAAAAATATAGTGAACAGAAACAGGACCTGATATTTTTATTGATGAAGAAGGGGATGCCTTGGGCATTGATGCTGTCCAGGACTGGCGCGTGGTTGACGAGGGAGGAAAGCTTGTTCCTTCAGGTCCCCGGCAACGGCGCCAGAAAATAGCTTGATGTCTACGCCCCCTCCTTTCACGTAGGCGGTGTTGGGCCTCCAAGTGCGAGAGGTTTGTAGAACGGCGGCAAGTTTTCCCTTAAGTGGATCACCCAAGGTTTATCGAACTCGGGGAGGAAGAGGTCAAAGATATCCCTCTCATGCAACCACTGCAACCACAAAGCAAGAAGTCTCTTGTGTCCCCAACACACCAAATAGGTGCACTAGTTCGGCGAAGAGATAGTGAAATACAGGTGGTATGAATATATATGAGCAGTAGCAACGGTGCCAGAAAATAGCTTGCTGGCGTGTAGTTGATGGTGGTAGTATTGCAGCGATAGTAACGCGGTAAAACATGTAAACAAGCAGTAGTAACTCAGCGGTATTTAGGGACAAGGCCTAGGGATTACACTTTCACTAGTGGACACTCTCAACATTGATCACATAACAGAATAGATAAATGCATACTCTACACTTTTGTTGGATGATGAACACATTGCGTAGGATTACACGAACCCTCAATGCCGGAGTTAACAAGCTCCACAATAATGCTCATGTTTAAGTAACCTTAAGTGTAAGATAGATCAAAAGACTAAACCAAGTACTAGCATAGCATGCACACTTGTCACCTTCATGCATATGTAGGAGGAATAGATCACATCAATATTATCATAGCAATAGTTAACTTCGCAATCTACAAGAGATCATGATCATAGCATAAACCAAGTACTAACACGGTGCACGCACTGTCACCTTTGCACACATGCGGGAGGAATAAAACTACTTTAATAACACATCACTAGAGTAGCACATAGATAAATTGTGATACGATGCACATTGCAATCATAAAGAGATATAAATAAGCACTTCACTACGCTCTTCAACGGTGAATAAGTACTTCGTGAAATATAGCCTAAGAGACCCACACGGTGCACACACTTGTCACCTTTACACACGTGGGACAAGGAGTCTCCAGGAGATCACATAAGTAAAACCCACTTGACTAGCATAATGACATCTAGATTACAAGCATCATCATATGAATCTCAATCATGTAAGGCAGCTCATGAGATTATTGTATTGAACTACATAGGAGAGAGATGAACCACATAGCTACCGGTACGGCCCCGAGCCTCGATGGAGAACTACTCCCTCCTCATGGGAGCAGCAGTGGTGATGAAGATGGCGGTGGAGATGGCAGCGAGTGTCGATGGAGAAGCCTTCCGGGGGCACTTCCCCGCTCCGGCAGGGTGCCGGAACAGAGACTCCTGTCCCCCAGATCTTGGCTTCGCGATGGCGGCGGCTCTGGAAGGTTTTCCGTATCGTGGCTCTCGGTACTGGGGGTTTCGCGACGGAGGCTTTAAGTAGGCGGAAGGGTAGGTCAGGGGGCCACACGAGGTGCCCAAGGGGTAGGGCTGCGCGACCAGGGCCTGGGCCGCGCCGCCCTATCTCCTGGCCGCCTCGTGGCCCCACTTCGTTGACTCTTCGGTCTTCTGGAAGCTTCGTGCAAAAATAGGACCCTGGGCGAAAGTTTCGTCCAATTCCGAGAATATTTCCTTACTAGGATTTCTGAAACCAAAAACGAGCAGAAAACGAGAGCTGGCACTTCGACATCTTGTTAATAGGTTAGTTCCAGAAAATGCATCAAAACGATATAAAGTGTGCATAAAACATGTAGGTATCATCAATAAAGTAGCATGGAACATAAGAAATTATCGATACGTTGGAGACGTATCGGCATCCCTAAGCTTAGTTCCGCTCGTCCCGAGCGAGGTAAAACGATAACAAAGATAATTTCTTAAGTGACATGCCATCATAACCTTGATCATACTATTGTAAGCATATGAGATGAATGCAGCGATCAAAACAAAAGTAATGACATGAGTAAACAAGTGAATCATATAGCAAAGACTTTTCATGAATAGTACTCCAAGACAAGCATCAATAAGTCTTGCATAAGAGTTAACTCGTAAAGCAATAATTCAAAGTAGAGGTATTGAAGCAACACAAAGGAAGATTAAGTTTCAGCGGTTGCTTTCAACTTGTAACATGTATATCTCATGGATATTGTCAACATAAAGTAATATAACAAGTGCAATATGCAAGTATGTAGGAATCAATGCACAGTTCACACAAGTGTTTGCTTCTTAAGGTGGAGAGAGATAGGTAAAGCTGACTCAACAATAAAAGTAAAAGAATGGTCCTTCAAAGAGGAAAGCATCGATTGCTATATTTGTGCTAGAGCTTTTATTTTGAAAACATAAAGAGAGCATAAAAATAAAGTTTTGAGAGGTGTTTGTTGTTGTCAACGAATGGTAGCGGGTACTCTAACCCCCTTGCCAGACAAACCTTCAAAGAGCGGCTCCCATTTTATTTTATTTTTGGGTGGCACTCCTTCCAACCTTTGCTTTCACAAACCATGGCTAACCAAATCCTCGGGTGCACTGCCAACAATCTCATACCATGAAGGAGTGCCTTTTTATTTTAGTTTTATTTAGATGACACTCCTCCCCACCTTTGCTTTCTCAAGCCATGGCTAACCGAATCCTTCGGGTGCCGTCCAACAATCACATACCATGGAGGAGTGTCTATTTTTGTTAATTAATTTGGGACCGGGAATCCCATTGCCAGCTCTTTTTGCAAAATTATTGGATAAGCGGATGAAGCCACTAGTCCATTGGTGAAAGTTGCCCAACAAGATTGAAAGATAAACACCACATACTTCATCATGAGCTATAAAACATTGACACAAATAAGAGGTAATAACTTTTGAATTTGTTTAAAGGTAGCACTCAAGCAATTTACTTTGGAATGGCGGAGAAATACCATGTAGTAGGTAGGTATGGTGGACACAAATGGCATGAATATTGGCTCAAGTATTTGGATGCATGAGAAGTATTTCCTCTCGATACAAGGTTTAGGCTAGCAAGGTTATTTGAAGCAAACTCAAGTATGAAATGGTGCAGCAAGACTCACATATAAACATATTGTAAGCATTATAAGACTTTACACCGTCTTCCTTGTTGTTCAAAACTCAATACTAGAAATTATCTAGACCTTAGAGAGACCAATTATGCAAACCAAATTTTAGCATGATCTATGTATTTCTTCACTAATAGGTGCAAAGTATATGATGCAAGAGCTTAAACATGAGCACAACAATTGCCAAGTATCACATTATCCAAGACATTCTACCAATTACTACATGTAGCATTTTCCAATTCCAACCATATAACAATTTAACGAAGAGGAAACTTCGCCATGAATATTATGAGCTAAGAACACATGTGTTCATACGAACCAGCGGAGCGTGTCTCTCTCCCACACAAGGATGAACTTATTCAGAGAACTAAGATAACAAAACAAAACAAAAATAAAAGCACACAGACGCTCCAAGTAGAGTACATAAGATGTGACTGAATAAAAATATAGTTTCACTAGAAGAAACCTGATAAGTTGTCGATGAAGAAGGGGATGCCTTGGGCATCCCCAAGCTTAGATGCTTGAGTCTTCTTAAAATATGCAGGGATGAACCACCGGGGCATCCCCAAGCTTAGACCTTTCGCTCTTCTCGATCACATTATATCACCCTCTTCTATTGACCCTTGAAAACTTCCTTCACACCAAACTTCAAGCAAACTCATTAGAAGGTTAGTGCATAATCAAAAATTCACATGTTCAGAGGTGACACAATCATTCTTAACACTTCTGGACATTGCACAAAACTTCTGAAAGTTAATGGAACAAAGAAACTCATTCAACTTAACAAAAGCGGCAATGCGAAATAAAAGGCAGAATCTGTCAAAAACAGAACAGTCCGTAAAGACGAATTTAAAGCTGGCACCAGACTTGCTCAAATGGAAAAACTCAAAACTAATGAAAGTTGCGTACATATCTGAGGATCACGCTCGTAAATTGGCATATTTTTTCGAATTTTCTACAGAGAACTGTGCCCAGATTCGTGACAGACAGCAATGCTGTTTCTGCGCAGCAATCCCAAATATAACATCAACTTTGACATAGAAACTTTACTTGGCACAAAAACTTGATAAGGAGAGGTTGCTACAGTAGTAAACAACTTCCAAGACTCAACAAAACAAAAATTGCTGTAGTAAAATAACACATGGGTTATCTCCCAAGAAGTTCTTTCTTTATAGCATTAAGATGGGCTCAAGCAGTTTTAATGATGCACTCGCAAGAAATAGTATTTGGAGCAAAAGAGAGCATCAAGAGGCAAATTCAAAACACATTTAAGTCTAACATGCTTCCTATGAAAAGGAATCTTGTAAATAAACAAGTTCATGAAGAGCAAAGTAACAAGCATAGGAAGATAAAACAAGTGTAGCTTCAAAAATTTCAGCACATAGAGAGGTGTTTTAGTAACATGAAAATTTTTACAACCATATTTTCCTCTCTCATAATAACTTTCAGTAGCATCATGAGCAAACTCAACAATATAACTATCACATAAAGCATTCTTATCATGAGTCTCATGCATAAAATAATTACTACTTCCAACATAAGCATAGTCATTTTATTAGTTGTAGTGGGAGCAAATTCAACAAAGTAGCTATCAAATATAGGAGGTATATTGTAATCATAATCAAATTTATCCTCCATAACAGGTGGTAACAAAAGACTACTATCATTATAATCATCATAAATGGGAGGCAAAGTATCATCAAAGTAAATTTTCTCCTCAATGCTTGGGGGATTAAAAATATCATGCTCATCAAAGCCAGCTTCCCCAAGCTTAGAATTTTCCATAGCATTAGCAACAATGGTGTTCAAAGCATTCATAGTAATAACATTCCCATTAGCATGCATATAAAGTTCCATGGGTTTCTTAATTCTTTCTTCAAACACATCATGTCCTAATTCAAGATAAAGTTCATAAAGATCTCTCATATTTTTGTTGTTTTCCATTATGCCTAACTAGTGTAAACAAGAAACCAAATGTCGCAATTGCAGAGTCTAAAGGAAATAGCTTCGAGTACTTACAACGGCGCCGGAAAATAGCTTAGTAGCCGAGGTCCGGAGTGTGAGTACCTTTTACCTTTCCTCCCCGAGCAACGGCGCCGAGAAAAGTGCTTGATGTCTACGTTCCCCCTCCTTTCCTGTAGACAGTGTTGGGCCTCCAAGTGCAGAGGTTTGTAGAACAGCAGCAAGTTTTCCCTTAAGTGGATCACCCAAGGTTTATCGAACTCAGGGAGGAAGAGGTCAAAGATATCCCTCTCAAAGGCGGCATGAGATCGAAAGAAAAAGGCAAGTGACAAAATATCAGGAGCCAAAAATAATCCAAGATTTAGTGTACATAGAGGATGACATGTGGGTCCCATTTTGCAGCAGCGGTCTCAATGTTTGAAATGCGGCTTGAGATCGAAAGAAAAAGAAAGTAGCTAGTAATTAGGGGGTAAAAAAAATCCAAGAAAAGAAAGCTGATGTACATAGAGGATGACATGCGGGTCCCTTGAGCCAGCAGCTTACTCAACGTTTCAAAGGGGGCAGGGGATCAAAAGAAAAAGGCAAGCCAAAAATCAGAGGGTGAAAAAAATCCAACAAAGGAAAGTTTTATAGCACATAGAGGATGACATGTGGGTCCCATGAGCCAGCAGGTTCCTCAACGTTTCAAACGTGGCATGAGATCGAAAGAAAAAGGCAAGTGACCAAATATCAGGAGCCAAAAATAATCCAAGATTTATTGTACATAGAGGATGACATGTGGGTCCCATTTTGCAGCAGCGGTCTCAATGTTTGAAATGCGGCTTGAGATCAAAAGAAAAAGAAAGTACCTAGTAATTAGGGGGTCAAAAAAATCCAAGAAAAGAAAGTTGATGGACATAGAGGATGACATGCGGGTCCCTTGAGCCAGCAGCTTGATGTCTACGTTCCCCCTCCTTTCCTGTAGACAGTGTTGGGCCTCCAAGTGCAGAGGTTTGTAGAACAGCAGCAAGTTTTCCCTTAAGTGGATCACCCAAGGTTTATCGAACTCAGGGAGGAAGAGGTCAAAGATATCCCTCTCATGCAACCCTGCAACCACAAAGCAAGAAGTCTCTTGTGTCCCCAACACACCAAATAGGTGCACTAGTTCGGCGAAGAGATAGTGAAATACGGGTGGTATGAATATATATGAGCAGTAGCAACGGTGCCGAGAAAATAGCTTGTCTGGCGTGTAGTTGATGGTGGTAGTATTGCAGCAGTAGTAACGCAGTAAAACAGTAAACAAGCAGTAGTAACTCAGCAGTATTTAGGGACAAGGCCTAGGGATTACACTTTCACTAGTGGACACTCTCAACATTGATCACATAACAGAATAGATAAATGCATACTCTACACTTTTGTTGGATGATGAACACATTGCGTAGGATTACACGAACCCTCAATGCCGGAGTTAACAAGCTCCACAATAATGCTCATGTTTAAGTAACCTTAAGTGTAAGATAGATCAAAAGACTAAACCAAGTACTAGCATAGCATGCACACTGTCACCTTCATGCATATGTAGGAGTAATAGATCACATCAATATTATCATAGCAATAGTTAACTTCGCAATCTACAAGAGATCATGATCATAGCATAAACCAAGTACTAACACGGTGCACGCACTGTCACCTTTGCACACATGCAGGAGGAATAAAACTACTTTAATAACACATCACTAGAGTAGCACATAGATAAATTGTGATACGATGCACATTGCAATCATAAAGAGATATAAATAAGCACTTCACTACGCTCTTCAACGAGTGAATAAGTACTTCGTGAAATATAGCCTAAGAGACCCACACGGTGCACACACTTGTCACCTTTACACACGTGGGACAAGGAGTCTCCGGAGATCACATAAGTAAAACCCACTTGACTAGCATAATGACATCTAGATTACAAGCATCATCATATGAATCTCAATCATGTAAGGCAGCTCATGAGATTATTGTATTGAACTACATAGGAGAGAGATGAACCACATAGCTACCGGTACAGCCCCGAGCCTCGATGGAGAACTACTCCCTCCTCATGGGAGCAGCAGTGGTGATGAAGATGGCGGTGGAGATGGCAGCGGTGTCGATGGAGAAGCCTTCCGGGGGCACTTCCCCGCTCCGGCAGGGTGCCGGAACAGAGACTCCTGTCCCCGGATCTTGGCTTCGCGATGGCGGCGGCTCCGGAAGGTTTTCCGTATCGTGGCTCTCGGTACCGGGGGTTTCGCGACGGAGGCTTTAAGTAGGCGGAAGGGTAGGTCGAGGGGCCACACGAGGTGCCCGGGGGTAGGGCCGCGCGGCCGGGGGCCCGGGCCGCGCCGCCCTATCTCCTGGCCGCCTCGTGGCCCCACTTCGTTGACTCTTCGGTCTTCCGGAAGCTTCGTGCAAAAATAGGACCCCGGGCGAAAGTTTCGTCCAATTCCGAGAATATTTCCTTACTAGGATTTCTGAAACCAAAAACAGCAAGAAAACAGAAGCGGCACTTCGGCATCTTGTTAATAGGTTAGTTCCGGAAAATGCATCAAAACGATATAAAGTGTGCATAAAACATGTAGGTATCATCAATAAAGTAGCATGGAACATAAGAAATTATCGATACGTTGGAGACGTATCAGCATCCCCAAGCTTAGTTCTGCTCGTCCCGAGCAGGTAAAACGATAACAAAGATAATTTCTTAAGTGACATGCCATCATAACCTTGATCATACTATTGTAAGCATATGAGATGAATGCAGCGATCAAAACAAAAGTAATGACATGAGTAAACAAGTGAATCATATAGCAAAGACTTTTCATGAATAGTACTCCAAAACAAGCATCAATAAGTCTTGCATAAGAGTTAACTCGTAAAGCAATAATTCAAAGTAGAGGTATTGAAGCAACACAAAGGAAGATTAAGTTTCAGCGGTTGCTTTCAACTTGTAACATGTATATCTCATGGATATTGTCAACATAAAGTAATATAACAAGTGCAATATGCAAGTATGTAGGAATCAATGCACAGTTCACACAAGTGTTTGCTTCTTAAGGTGGAGAGAGATAGGTAAACTGACTCAACAATAAAAGTAAAAGAATGGTCCTTCAAAGAGGAAAGCATCGATTGCTATATTTGTGCTAGAGCTTTTATTTTGAAAACATAAAGAGAGCATAAAAATAAAGTTTTGAGAGGTGTTTGTTGTTGTCAACGAATGGTAGCGGGTACTCTAACCCCCTTGCCAGACAAACCTTCAAAGAGCGGCTCCCATTTTATTTTATTTTTGGGTGGCACTCCTTCCAACCTTTGCTTTCACAAACCATGGCTAACCAAATCCTCGGGTGCCTGCCAACAATCTCATACCATGAAGGAGTGCCTTTTTATTTTAGTTTTATTTAGATGACACTCCTCCCCACCTTTGCTTTCTCAAGCCATGGCTAACCGAATCCTTCGGGTGCCGTCCAACAATCACATACCATGGAGGAGTGTCTATTTTTGTTAATTAATTTGGGACTCGGGAATCCCATTGCCGACTCTTTTTGCAAAATTATTGGATAAGCGGATGAAGCCACTAGTCCATTGGTGAAAGTTGCCCAACAAGATTGAAAGATAAACACCACATACTTCATCATGAGCTATAAAACATTGACACAAATAAGAGGTAATAACTTTTGAATTTGTTTAAAGGTAGCACTCAAGCAATTTACTTTGGAATGGCGGAGAAATACCATGTAGTAGGTAGGTATGGTGGACACAAATGGCATGAATATTGGCTCAAGTATTTGGATGCATGAGAAGTATTTCCTCTCGATACAAGGTTTAGGCTAGCAAGGTTATTTGAAGCAAACTCAAGTATGAAATGGTGCAGCAAGACTCACATATAAACATATTGTAAGCATTATAAGACTTTACACCGTCTTCCTTGTTGTTCAAAACTCAATACTAGAAATTATCTAGACCTTAGAGAGACCAATCCAGGAAAAGAAAGTTTTATAGTACATAGAGGATGACATGCGGGTCCCTTGAACCAACAGCTTACTCAACGTTTCAAAGGGGGCAGGGGATCAAAAGAAAAAGGCAAGCCAAAAATCAGAGGGTGAAAAAAAATCCAACAAAGGAAACTTTTGTAGCACACGAGAGGATGACATGCGGGTCCCATGAGCCGACGAGGTACCTCAACGTTTCAAACGTGGCATGAGATCGAAAGAAAAAGGCAAGTGACCAAATATGAGGTGCCAAAAAAAACTCCAAGAAAAGAAAGTTGATTGCTCATAGAGGATGACATGCGGGTCCCATTTAGCTGCAGCGGTCTCACCGTTTGAGAGGCGGCAGGGGATCGAAAGAAAAAGTCAAGTGACCAAATATGAGGTGCCAAAAATAATCCAAAAAAAGAAAGTTTTATAGTACATAGAGGATGACATGCGGGTCCCATTTAGCGAGCAGCGGTATCACCGTTTGAGAGGCAGCAGGGGATCGAAAGAAAAAGTCAAGTTACCAAATATGAGGTGCCAAAAAAATCCAAGAAAAGAAAGTTTTATAGTACATAGAGGATGACATGCGGGTCCCATTTAGCAACGAGCGGTATCACCGTTTGAGAGGCAGCAGGGGATCGAAAGAAAAAGTCAAGTGACCAAATATGAGGTGCCAAAAAAATCCAAGAAAAGAAAGTTTTATAGTACATAGAGGATGACATGCGGGTCCCATTTAGCGACAGCGGTATCACCGTTTGAGAGGCGGCGGGGATCGAAAGAAAAAGGTAAGTGACCAAATATGAGGTGCCAAAAATAATTCAAAAAAGAAAGTTTTATAGTACATAGAGGATGGCATGCGGGTCCCATTTAGCAGCAGCGGTATCACCGTTTGAGAGGCGGCAGGGGATCGAAAGAAAAAGGCAAGTGACCAAATTTGAGGTGCCAAAAAAAACTCCAAGAAAAAAAAGTTGATTGCACATAGAGGATGACATGCGGGTCCCATTTAGCAGCAGCGGTCTCAACGTTTCCAAGGCGGCAAGGGATCAAAAGAAAAAGGAAGTAGCCAGAAATCGGGGGTCAAAAAAATCCAAGAATAGAAAGAATTTTGGTTCATAGAGGATGACATGCGGGACCCATGATCCTGCATCGTAAACGGCTCGATCGGAGAACGTTGAACGAGATGGCGCGATCTAGAAAAAAAACAATGCCAGAGAGGCTGCCATCTGGGCCCTACATCCCTCGGCGGTGCGGATTTGCGTTGACTCGGCCGGCGAACCCGAGATTTCGAGATGCACCACGTCCCGGGCCACCATACGCGACGTTTTGGCCGCTTTCGTCCGGCTAGGTGGCCTCAAAAACGAGAAAAAAAAGTTTTGACATGCACCACGGAGGGACCAAAAATCGTCGTCCATGGTACACCAGCAACCACGGCGCGACTTCAACTTCGTCGGCCATGGCAACTTTTCTTGTAGTGCTAGTCGATTCGACTGTTAGCAAGATCAGCCAGATAGGCCGTGTCTGCTAGCGGCGCGACTTAAACGAGGCACCCTCGGCCGACATAAATATTAATAAGGAAATTATTATGTCGTAACATCTAGATCACACCATTGAAATAAATATGTAGAATAGACTAGTTACGGATCAAGATAAAAAATTCTATATCTACCTTAGCGGTAACACTCCGCGTCGGTCACGCCAAAGCCCTGGTTCGATTCTTCCAAACCACAATTTTTACTTAATTAAATATGTTCCTGACAAGTGGGTCACGCATGATATATAAAACTAATAACATTTAATAAAGTAACTTAGTATTATTGACTCGCTATGTGGGTCCGTTGTATATGCAAATCACGGTTTACATACACCACGATCTTTGATTTCGTCACCTACTAACAGACACGATGGAAGCCCTTCCCGCTTGGGTAATGGGTGACGATTTTTTGTTGACGAAAAATCATACCGTCAAGCATTACCTTAAATGCTTGACAAAAGATGAATTCGTCACCTATAAGGACACATCCATGACGGTATGCATTTTTGTCACCAGGGTTTTCGTCAACAAATCCCCCATCTCTTGTAGTGGATCTCCATCATCATCGGCGTAGCACCAAGGTCAATGGCGCCGTCTCCATGGTTGTCCTCCATGTAGCAACTATTACAACTACTTTGAAATACTACTCAACATGAAATTTAAAGACAACCATAAGGCTCCTGCCGGTTGCCACAATACAATAATGATCATCTCATACATATTCATCATCACATTATGGTCATATCACATCACCAAACCCTGCAAAAACAAGTTAGACGCCTCTAATTGGTTTGCATATTTTACGTGGTTTAGGGTTTTCGCATAAGATCCAATCTACCTATGAACATGAACCACAACGGTGATACTAATGTTGTCAATAGAAAGAGTAAATTGGATCTTCACTATAGTGGGAGAGACAGACACCCGCAAAGCCACTTATGCAATACAAGTTGCATGTCGAACGTGGGGCAAGTCTCATGAACGCGGTCATGTAAAGTTAGCCCGAGCCGCTTCATCCCACTATGCCGCAAGATGCAAAGTACACAAACTGAAGACAACAAAAGCATCAACGCCCACAAAACAATTGTGTTCTACTCGTGCAACCAATCTATGCATAGACACGTCTCTGATACCACTGATGGGATTCGTAGCATAGAAAACAAAATTTTTCCTACCGCAAGAACGAAAACCAAGCCAAGATCTAATCTAGTAGACTGTAGCAACGAGGAGATGATGAGACTAACCCTCGAAGATTCGCAAAGCTTAACGAGATTAGATCTCGGGGTGGATGTAGACGATCACTTGCCGCTTGCAAAAGCGCGTAGAAGATCTTGATCTCGACGGTGCCACAATCGGGCAGCACCTCCGTACTCGGTCACATGTTCGGTGTTGATGAAGACGACGTCCTTCCTGTTCCAGCGGGCAGCGGAAGTAGTAGATCCTCCTCGGAATCCCGGCAGCACGACGGTGTGGTGGCGGTGGTGGTGGAGAACTCCGGCAGGGCTTCGCCTAAGCATATGCGGGAGTTGCGGTGGAGGAGGAGGCGGCTAGGGTTTGGGGTGAGGTGGCTATGGCGCCGGCTATGGGGGCGGCCAGCTTGTGGGCTTGAGTTGGCCGGCCACCTCCCCTATGCCCCTCATTATATAGGTGGAAGCCCCCAAGAGTTGGATCCCAAGTCTTCGAATAAGACCCCAAAAGAAAACCTACCTTAGGTGGGAAACCTACCCAAGGAGGGAGTCCTACTCAAGGTGGGACTCCCACCTTTCCTTGGTGGGGGGGTTGGCCGGCCACCTTTGGTGGAGTCCACCTGGGACTTCCCCCCTAGGGTTTGGCCGGCCATGGGTGTGGAGTCCCTCCGGGACTCCACCTTCCATAGTGCCTTTCTTCCGGACTTTTCTAGAACCTTCCATAAATGCACCGGATCATTTCCAAACTTGGAATATGACTTCCTATATATGAATCTTATTCTCCGGACCATTTCGGAACTCCTCGTGATGTCCTGGATCCCATCCGAGACTCCGAACAAAACTTCGAACTCCATTTCCAAATTCCATATCTACTCAAACGACATCAAACCTTAAGTGTGTCACCCTACGGTTCGCGAACTATGCAGACATGGTTGAGACTTCTCTTTGACCAATAACCAATAGCGGGATCTGGAGATCCATAATGGCTCCCACATATTCAACGATAACTTAGTGATCGAATGAACCATTTACATACGATACCGATTCCCTTTGTCTCGCGATATATTACTTGTCCGAGGTTTGATCATCGGTATCACGATACCTTGTTCAACCTCGTCTCCTGACAAGTACTCTTTACTCGTACCGTGGTATGTGGTCTCTTATGAACCATTCATATGCTTGCAAGCTAATTAGATGACATTCCACCGAGAGGGCCCAGAGTATATCTATCCGTCATCGGGATGGACAAATCCCACTGTTGATCCATATGCCTCAAGATCACACTTTCCGGATACCTAATCCCACCTTTATAACCACCCATTTACGCAGTGGCGTTTGATGTAATCAAAGTACCCTTCCGGCATAACTGATTTATATGATCTCATGGTCGAAAGGACTTGGTAACTATGTATCGAAAGCTTATAGCAAATGAACTTAATGACGTGATCTTATGCTACGCTTAATTGGGTGTGTCCATTACATCATTCACATAATGATATAACCTTGTCATTAATAACATCCAATGTTCATGATCACGAAAGCGATGATCATGTATTAATCAACAAGCTAGTTATACAAGAGGCTTACTAGGGACTTCTTGTTGTTTACATAACACACATGTATCAATGTTTCGGTTAATACAATTATAGCATGGTATATAAACATTTATCATAAACACAAAGATATATAATAACCAATTTATTATTGCCTCTTGGGCATATCTCCAACAGATATCAATGTGCTTTGTCCTCTCATGGAACATTTGATCTTTGGTAAGGTATATTGCACTTTGACTATCAGAAAACAAGTTAATGCAAGAATCATCTCCACAAAGCTCAGCATACAAACCTTTCAACCAAACAGACTCTTTGCAAGCTTCATTAATTGCTATATATTCTGCTTCGGTCGTAGATTGGGCAACAACGGATTGTAACGTTTCCTTCCAACTCACAGCACATCCACCAACAGTGAACACATAACCTGTGAGGGATCTTCTCTTATCCAAATCGGCAGCAAAATCTGAATCCACATAGCCTACGAGTCCCTCACCGGTCTTGCCAAACTTCAAGCAAGCTTTGGATGTGCCACGAAGGTACCTGAAAATCCACTGAACAGCTTTCCAATGTTCTTTACCAGGATTAGCCATGTATCGACTGACCAAACTCATAGCATATGACAGATCGGGGCGAGAGCAAACCATGGCATACATCAAGGAACCAACAGCACTAGAATATGGAACTCGAGACATGTACTCAAAATCTTCATCAGTACTAGGACATTGCAATGCTGACAACTTAAAGTGAGGAGCAATAGGTGTACTAACAGACTTTGCATCATGCATATTAAAACGATGAAGAACTTTCTGAATGTAATTTTGTCGACTAAGAAATAACACACTAGATTTTACTTGTCTCTTGTAATTTCCATACCTAGTATTTTCTTAGAAGCACCAAGATCCTTCATCTCAAACTCACTACTTAATTGTGACTTTAAAGTATTGATCTCTTTCTTGCTCTTGGCGGCAATCAACATATCATAAACATATAACAGACAAGTATATTGGTGATCCATTAACAAACTTGATATAAACACAACTATCATACTTAGATCTCTTAAACTCATGTGCAAGCATAAATGAATCAAACCTTTTGTACCACTGTCTTGGAGACTGTTTCAGACCATAAAGGGACCTCTTCAACTTGCAAACAAGATCCTCCTTACCAGGCACAACAAAACCTTCAGGTTGGTCCATGTATATCTCCTCCTTAAGCTCGCCATGCAGAAAAGAAGTCTTCACATCTAACTGTTCAAGCTCAAGATCACGCATAGCCACAATACCAAAGAATGCACGAATGGAACTATGCTTCACAACCGGAGAGAATACATCATTATAATCAATACCTGGAATTTGGCTGTAACCTTTTGCTACTAACCTTGCCTTAAACCTCGGAGGCTCATTAGGAGACAATCCTTCCTTTCTTTTAAACATCCACTTACAGCGGACAGCCTTCTTTTGTTTAGGCAAGGGCATAACATCCCATGTGCCATTCTTGTCAAGTGATTGCATCTCCTCTTGCATAACAGAAATCCACTTCACGCGGTCAACGGATGCAACGGCCTCAGCATATGTAGGAGGTTCAGTATCATGCTCCACCTGTTCAGCACAACTCAAAGCATGGTGAACAAGATTACATTCTTCAATCAAACGAGGACGTGGACCTTTGTTACGCCTCGGTCTATCGACAGACAATGGAGCTATTTGTTTGCTGCAAAACAGGTGGTGAGTGCTTGAACAACGGTGTTATCATTTTCAGCAACATCATTTTCTTTCTCCTCCACGTGCTCCACCTGCACGCTAATCCTCCGTTGTTCATCATCGGAATTATCGGAAAAATCAACGAGCATCGGTAACATCCGTAGATGAACTCTTATAAAACATGACAGACCTCATTAAAGACTACATTCTCGCTATGCAAAACTTTCTTAGTTTCAGGATTCCATAACTTGTATGCCTTAACTCCCGAACCATAACCAAGAAACACACACTTAACAGACCCTAGGCTCTATCTTTCCATTATCAACATGAGCATAAGCGAGTGCAACCGAAAACTCTCAAGCGTGAATAATCAGCGGGTGAACCGGACCATACCTCAATAGGAGTTTTCTTATCAAGCGGAATGCAAGGTGACCTGTTTATCAAGTAACAAGCGGTGGAGGCTGCTTCAGCCCAAAAACGTCTATGCATACCAGCATTGGACAACATGCAGCGAGCCTTGGATATGATAGTTCTGTTCATCCTCTCCGCCACACCATCCTGTTGAGGAGTGTATGGGATGGTGTGGTGCCTGACAATGCCTTCATCGCTGCAGTAATCATTAAAAACAGTAGAGGAAAACTCCATGCAATTGTCAGTACGAAGCAATTTAACTTTATTTTCTGTTTGCTTCTCTACCATAACTTTCCACTTTCTAAAAGCATCAAACACATCAGATTTATGTTTCAGAAAGAAAGGCCACACTTTTCTGGAGTAGTCATCTATGATAGTAAGCATGTAATTTGCACCACCAAGAGAAGTCTTGCGGGAAGGTCTCCACACATCAGCATGCACATAATCTAGAATCCCTTTAGTGGTATGAATGGAAGCATTGAATTTAACTCTTTTATGCTTACCAAAAATGCAGTGCTCTACGAACTCAAACTTACTGAAATTGCAGCCATCTAGCAGGTCTCTCCTGTGCAATTCTGCCATGCCATGTTCACTCATATGTCCAAGACGCATATGCCACATATTAGTTTTACCAGGTTCATCAGGAATAACAGCAGCAGCAGCAATACCAGACAAAGTGCTATCTCTAAGAACATATAATTTTGCAGAATTCATATCACCAATCATGTGAACGAGAGAACCTTTTGATACCTTCAGAACTCCGCGAGAACCGGAGTGTTTGTACCCATCAACATCAAGGGTACTGAGAGAGATCAGATTTACGGCCATGCCGAGTATGTGTCTCACATCTGTCGGAGTGCGTGTCATGCCATCATGCATCTTGATCCGAACGGAGCCAATGCCCACGATCTCACGTGGGTTGTTATCTCCCATACGCACAACATCTCCACTCGCAAAAACTCATAAGAACCGAACCAGTCTTTGTTACGACAAATATGAAACGAACATGCAGAATCAAGTATCCACTCATCATTACCGAAACACAACCAGCAAACACAACTAGGCAATCGCCTTCGTAATTATCACTCGGAAACAACGACAGCCTTACCATCACCCTCGGATTTGTTTTTCTGTTGGTAAGTACGTTTCTTTTCTCTTTGTTCCGCAACTTCCAGCAATCATCAATATTATGACTGGTTTTCTTACAGTACTTGCAGAACTTACCATTTCGTCCCTTGGACTTTGAGCGACCTCTGTCGGTCTTGCTCTTATCTCTGTTGTAGTTGTTGTAGTTGTTGTTTCTGTTCTCGGTCCTGCCTCGGACCTGCAGTGCTTCTGCCTTAGATGACGAACCCTCTGCCTGCACCATAATACGCTTCGGCGCAAGCCTCCGGCGACGGGCCTCGCTCCGCTCGTCAGAAGTTAGCCTCCCTTTAGTATATTAATTTGGATCAAAATACAACAGAGGGTGCCTTGTCTTTTGTTGCACTGGAGCGATTACTACTAGGTCCACGCCAACAAACCTCCCCCGCACCAAGGCTGCAACCCAAGGGGGGGACTCAACGACGGGCCGGTCACCTAGCAGAGCTTGAGGAACCAAAGGAGGGGGGTCTTGCGGCGACGACTCCAAGAAGGTGAATGGCGCAAGAATGCGTCATCTTCGTCGGCAGAGACAGAGGTCCTGCAAAGTTTTCACCCAGACCCGAGAACCACCACCCCTGGAGGCGGGCTAGGTCCAGACCAAATACACAACATCTTCCCCTGGCGTTGGGATAGGCACACTGGAAATTACACAGAACATCTTATTTTTCCAGAAGACGAAGCCAACCAAAAGGAGGGACCGAGGAGGGCCGCCATGGCCCCCCCATAGGCTGGCGCGGGCCTAGGCCTGGCCGCGCCGCCTTGTGGGGAGGGGGCCCACAGCCCCCTTCTGGCGCCTCTCCTTCGCGTACTTCTTCGTCCCGAAAACCTAAGGCACTGGGGATAAGCGTGAATAGACACAGCCGCCTCTGCGGGGCGGAGAAACTCCCAAAAATCTTCACTTTATCCGTTTTCGTTTCCTGGGCAATCTCTTTAATTTCCCAGTGGGACTCTACATCTTGAAGCAATTCCCCCAGCTAGCTTCAAGAGTTCCCGCTCTAGTTAGTAGAAATTTCTTGGTCCTTTTTGTCCAGCACCAGGACCCATGTGTCTAGCTTCGGCATTGCGTGGGGAAAGCATAAAGGAGTCCATTTTTTGAGCAGATGAGTCCATTCTGGAGACATGACAGCTAAAGTATAGATGTTTCACTGGTTCATTCTCAGCACAAAATAGGCATCTGGGTCACTTAACATTCTGAAGTGTTGCAAGGTTGTCTCGGGTTAAGATTTTGTTACGAGAAACTAGCCATAAGAAGACTTGAACTCTAGGGGAAATGTTTCCAAATAGTAGGAACAAACACAAGGGGTAATTCCTCTGAAATTTAGTACACATACAAGGATTGAGAACTGTAACCTCCATAGTCGTTATTTTGTAGATCTACTTGTTAGAACAATACGAGTTTTCAGTTTTGTAGATCTGTACCGCTATCTTTTTCATTGATTAAATTCTCCACCCCCCTTCTATGTATGGGTACTTCTATGTCGGAACCTCAGGCGTCCTTATCGTGATAGGCCAGAGAGCGACCTACAAGACTCCGGTATAAAACCCCTTAACGGGTGTCATCAAACGCCTGAAGGTGCATATTCTTGCAGAATAGGTGTCTGCGGTAGTCCTGATAATGTCTTCTTCCTTGAGGGTGTTCGTGTCGAACCTTCAAAATCACACGGTGTGGTGGGATGATGAGAGCAGCGAGGCAGGTCCCTCTACATTTGGATTTGGAGAAGAAATTGCACATGGCGGCAGATGTATTTGGAGTTCTCTGGAGCATGACTCACATCGCTGGTGACGTGTTTGTTATCGATAAAGAAGCCATTATTTCCACCATGATTGGCAATGCCGAGGAAGGCATCATATTGGAGATGAATACTACCATTGCAATCCCCTATCATGGCCATTTATTATCTAGAGAATTTGTTCTACATTGTGGAGTAAGGGGGAGGGGGCTGTTGTTAGTGGTCAGTGGTTGGGTGTCCGATGGCGAACCGGTCTACCGGGTGGACACCAAGAATCGCGTCCTCGAGCCGGTCAGAAACATTTGCAGCCGCACCTTCTTTGTTGGCATGAACCGGTGTGTCGTCGACAACAGCAAGGCCCATACCATCCAAGCTGGCAGCATCTACTATGCGGATTTGTCTGAAATTAAATCTTATGTTTACAAGACTCAGGCATGGGAAAAGCAGCCGAAAGTAGTCACTAGTTATGGAGTTGGTGCTCTATGGCATAATGAACAGCCTTTCGCTCATAGTACTGCCGAACCGTCCAGTAGTCTGAACTAGAGATGGTGTCGTCTTATGGTGAGGATAGTTGCACATACTATGACTACTGTGATAGGTATGCATTAGACTGATCCACCGTACCTACTGGGCGGTGTGTAGCATATATATACATATCTATCTATATATCTATCTATCTAGGGCGTTATTATTTTATTTATACCTAACTAGTAGTAATTTAGATTTTTTCCATGCGTACCAGGACACGAGAGATCCTAAGTGAATGTACTCCGTTGGATATTATCATCTCTTGATAATGTTTTAACTCAATTGTGTGTTTGATTTATTTTGTATTGTGAGCTCGAATTGGCTTGGCATGGATCATCTCTTTTTACTGAATATTCACTAGTGTCTACTATGGAGGGTGTACATTGCTAATCCGTCCTCAAATAAGTGTAGTTCTAGCTCTTGTCCTAAATCCAATCTTTTTAACTTTGACTAGTTTAATTGGAAAATGTAGACCCCAAATTAGTATCATTCAATCTGCTCTGAAATGTAGTTTCATATACTGATTTTATGTCATATATGTACTCTTTTGTACAATGTTGGTCAAATTTGAGAAATTCTTGACTGATAATGCACTTATTTGATGATAGAGGGCGTACCTTCACCTTCTCCATCATGGGCACAGTTAATTTATGTATTTATTAACGGGAACTGAGATTTCCAGTACGTGGAAGCTATGGAACTTATAGTTGAAAGCTCATTTTGAACAAAAGACTACTCATGTCAACAAATTACAGGAAAAATACCACGATTTATCTCTAATAAATAAGAGAAACTTTATAATCCCAAAAAAATTAACAAAAACACTCGGATTTTTTTTCTCTGATGCATGATATCATGTACTCTCCGGCACCGTGCACATCATGATATATTTATGGGCACCCTCGAGTAGTACGATTATAGTCTCATAATATTTATTAATTTGTGAAATCTCGATGCAAAATTATGTGAAAAATCTATTTAACATTAAATTTTCTAGTTTTATGTGAGATAGGGTATCTGTCTGTGATACCGCTATCATCTTTTCATCATTAATTATAGTAATATGTCATTTTTTTGCATGCATGACTATGGGCGGTCTAATCCCATACAGAGCTAGTTGCCTAGTAGGACTATACAACATTACTAGACCATAATGGCACGTGTTGCTGCGCTCGTCCATATACAAAATGTAATGTAGTAATAGGAATTTTGCAAAAATATATCTATAAAATCAAAATGGATAAACACTAGTATAATTTAAATTGGGGACTTATGACTTTATGAGGCAAACAGATCAAAAGGTACACGTGATGCACTCACCTAAATAATTTGTTATTTCTAAATTTGTCCCCGTCACAATATGATAAGGGAAAAAAATGCGGAACTGAACATACAAAATGAAATCTAGTAATTAAAATAAACCCTTTCGCAACAGTTGGGGTAATGAGTGATGTAAATCGTTACCAAATTCAGAGCTAATGTTGTTACTGATGAAACTGCCCTGACTCTTGGATGGAGTTTCGTTGTCAATACTGTCGTGTAACCAATTTTTTTAGCAACCATAGGCCCGCATAGTTGGATAATTGGATAAAATATGCCATTACAAATGAACAAACATGAGCCTGTAGCCATTGGAAATCGTCCCTGGCAGAACTCATGAACGGAAAAAAATGCAATCCAAAAACCAGCCTCTGGGAATTCCCTGAACCAATATACCAGAACTACAAAGATAACTTTGGCGACCGTATCTGCAAATAAATGTAACAGCGGAGAACAACATTAGAAGGTGTCCGGAATGAATACAAACATTGAGAGGAGAAAGGGTTATATACTTAAGGAAAAATTAATCTACAACAAATTTTAGCTAGAGAAAGGGGGGAGGAAAGAGCCCGGCGGGCTGTACATAGCATACGTAGGCAGAGTAAAGTAAAGATGCAAAATTGCAACTTAACTGCCGTCTTGTAGAAACGGGTGAGCATATGTAGCCTCCATCCATTAACAACTTGTAGAAACGGCTGAGTTAATTCTCACGCTTTAGCTACCGCTTAATTGCATCGGCAAAGAGCTGCTGCTACCTGACCTTTCATCTGCATCTACTGGCAAAGGCCGGCTTGCAGGACAAAGTCCTCCAATCTCACGTCTGACTCCTGCTGAATCGTTCTGTCATTCGAACCTGGAAAACCATACATATGTCGGCCCATTTAACAAATATTAAGCCAAATTAACTACCGGGCTCCCAACTCAAATTCGGGAGAAGCAGCCCAGCTACGTTGGGCCGTTCCTTACGAGCTTACGGTAAACTGAAGCGTTTCAGCGAGACAGAGTAAATCAGTGGGACGAGAAATGATCCAGTTCATCCATAAAAGCGATCCAATGGCTGGCGAGCTCAGAGCGCTGTGATTGCCCCTAGCTAGTTCCATTTTACTGTTACTTAATACAATGAACTATGACATCTACTACGTCCATCCCCTTTGGTGTATTCTTAAGTTGTCAATTTATTCAACATAATATTAATTATACAACATAAAAATTATTACATTAGAAAGTAGAACATCTGAGCTTTCTAATGATATATGTTTTGTAATATATATAGTGTATTATCATGTTCAAATTAACGATCTGGCAACACGCGCAAGCTCTATAAACCGTCTACTAGGACAAAGCCCGTGCGTTGCTACGGCGTCATACTAAATAAAAATAAATAACCTTTTAAAATATGTATGTCAATCGAATCAAAATGACATTAGCACTACGCACTCAACGACCATAGAAGTTTGGCGCTGTATCTGAATTAGTTTTATCAGGTACAGAGGTTGGTACAAACTTGACGAAGAAGGTTTCACTTTATCACTTCTAAAGATAGCATCGTTAATTTGCCCTATAGTGACATATTAGGTCTTACAAATATAGAAAATAGTCCGAAATATGTATTTGTACCTTTTCAGTCATTGTCCACGGTGGGGAGGTCAGGTCGGTACGAAAAATCATATATCGCCCGGGACTCTCAGCTGCCATCGTCCTTAGTAAAATCTGTTGATGAATTTGCTCAGCCACATCCTATTCCGGCCGATCTTCATGCTCTTTAAATCAATGCTGTGACAACTGTGAAGAATCAAAATCAGACAATCGTTTACTCCTTTAGACCAAATAACTCTGACCGACATAATAATATTACATGAGAAACTGAAAGAACAGAGTAGCGCACATGCACCTACCCAGTCTGAGGAGATTGGAGGATATATGGCCATGGAGTCTGAACATACAGTTTGTCATCGAAATAAAAGTACACTCCAGCATAATTCATCTCCAGACTGAAACCTACATTTTCGCTGCGAGTCAGACCAGAGAGCGGACTGGTGGCCTTCATGTTCGTTCGTGGTAGGGGTGGCTATATATATAGACAGATTGATACTGCCTCAGAATTTGAACTGATTCATCAAAAAATAAAAACTGCATCTTGCAACTGCTGGTATACTTTAAGCTAGTAGTACTATGATTTGGGTCTCTGATGATTCTCAATACTTACCTTACATCCGAGCTACCAGACAATCTGGTCTGATGTCCATAATTTGGGTATTAGTACCTCATCTGAAGTCCACCCTTGTATCAAGAGATGGGTATTAGCATAGCCTCCACGGACACAACACAAATCATTGTCGAGCTGAGCGCAATAATGGAGAACAGGGTCAGCAGTCAGCACCTCCCTCTCCCGCATGTGCATGTCTCCACTCCAACTACTCGGTCGATCCTCACCTGGAGCACAATATCCACATATAGTGAAGCTTATCAACCAAATTACAGTTTGGAATAGTTGATTACATGCAAGAGCTCGGAAATCAATTTTACTCTGCTAAAAATTTGGTGGAAGGAGGGCACACATACGTGCTGAGATGCAGAGTGCGCAGACTCGTGAATTCCTCTGTATGGTTGGGGGCTCAAGTTGCTCCCCATCGATCTGGTTGATCCATCAAAATACTCACCTCCGACTGCCCCATCTTCAGTCTTTGCAGACAATTTCGACAACAGTTAAGATTTGGTGCCTTCCTCAACTGGTGGCGCCCGCCCCGATTCTCTCATTCTCTCGTCCCTTGCGGATCACCTCCGCAGCCGACAAAATTCCGCCGAGCCGGCGCCAGCTCGGATCGGTTCCTCGTGGCTATACCTGCCCGCCTGCTTTTGCATCGGTTCCCGGCCACTACCGACTGTATTGCGGACACAAACGGCCGCACCCTGCCGCCCTGACATCTGGATATGCCGCCGGCCGATCTCCGGCGCCTGGACACCTCCATAGCCACGTCGCCATCCTGGGGCACTACCAAAGACGCAAAGGCCACCTCGTCGAGCCTTGGCAGCTCCCAATCGAGCCGGTTTCCACTACGACTCTACTTGCCCGCATGTCCCGTCCAGCGGCAGCTCCTCCATGCGAGCCTGGCCGGCCGGAGCTCCTCCAATCAGTCTCAGTAGTGGCTCGACATCATCTTTCCTAGCGGCGAGCTGCACCTGGAGTTGGAGGTCGCCTGCAACCGCAGATCGACGGGGTAGCAGCCAGATCTGGGTAGTAGAAGTCGAGTTCGGTAGGGCAAAGAAAATAAACAACCGGTACGGTGGCAAATTGATGTATTATGTGATTTGGTGAGAGGGCAAAACGGTCCTAAAAAAACGTTGACGAAACTTTTTGGCAGAAACATTATCTCCTTTATTATTAGGTATAGACTAGCAGAAGTGCCCGTGCGTTGCATCGGGAAAAATAAATACTCAAACGATTCAGTAAACTATTTTTGTTCATACTTCCCCTATTTATCACAATCGTCGATGGTGGTCTGTTTTCTCCTATTCATGATAAACATAATTAATCCTAAAAGGACCAGATTGCGAGCCCCTTGCTGCGTTGACTTGTAATACTGCATAGTTACAAGGATAATGGGCAACACCTATGTCTGATATACACTTGGGGTCAAGCGACAAAGGAAGTTCATTAAAAAAATATTGATTCAATCCCCCCCCCCCTCTACTGTCCCCCTTCCGTTACTTGCACATGTTTAAAAAACATCTAAGTTAACTTATATTCGACCTAGCAATCCCATCGTCTTTGTGCTGCTATGGATGATTATCAGTAGATCGGTAAAATTTTCGCAAAAGGAAAACCCTCATTTTTCGTTTATTTTTATCTGCAAGATTAATTGAAAAGGTTTTATTACAAAAAGAACCCACCCCACCGGCCAGACCTGGTTATAAGCCCACTCTGACATACCTAGTTCAACCCAAACGAAACCATAGCTAGCCACTAATCCCTCCTAGCTTTTTATGTTTATTTTTCCTATAAAAAAATTCAAACTCATATCCAGAAACAACAAATATGAAGAAAATTACTTTGAACAATAATATCGAGAAATATTTCGAATAACGAAGTTCATAAATCCATGTAAAAAAGGTTAAAAAATAATAATCTGATTTCAGTTCATCTTTGCTAGCACAATTTCTGTTCCATAAGTAGATACTCCCTTTGATATATTTTTACTAAATTCGAGTCAATTAAAAAAAGCCAGAGAAAGTATATGTGAATCGCATATATAGTAAGATGTTCTCACGAGGGTGATATGAAGCATGCCCGTTCACAAATTACAATGCGAAGTGCTGATATGAACAATGTCCGTTTACGATGTCATGTTGTTCTTTTAATATGGAAGAACAGGCTCGATGAGATCTCGTTGCAGCCGGCTCCAGCTAGGCGAGTTCGATCAATTTAGACCTCGTATTGTTCTCGGGCGCGGTGGCCCAGCCGACCAAATCTGAGTCCATGTGTGAACTCCTAAAGAATCTGTCATTGGACTCACCCTCCGACGTGGTTACCGCTTCATGGGTCATGCGCACAGCGTGGTCTCACACACCAGCAAGCCCCCAACTCCAGCAGTCATGCTATTCCGATTACTGAGCCCCGTGACGGCACGATCGACTATGCGATTCCTTTCATATGAGGATCTTTGATCACTCCCTCTCGCTGTTCTTCATCAGCTTGTTGACATCCAAAGAACCTGCGTATATAAACCGGCGAGATTATGTGTAACAAAGCGAGGTGGGACTAATTAAGCCACTTTTTACGTAGCTATTGGCGCTAGCTCAATTGGATATGATCGTACTGGTGGTGCGGAGCTGGCTGGCCCAGCAGCACATCTACGGGCCCATCTTGACTCGTACTAAAGCCCATGTCTACCGATCGTGCCGTGGCTGTACGAAGCGATGGGGAAAATAAACGATAGGATACGTCTTGCTCTTCCTATTAAAATTGCAGGTATCATGTAGTGTTGTAAATAAATGTAAATGTTTTACCTACAATTCACTGCCTTCAAGAAGCTTCTACTCAGAGGAGTATCAGTGTTCTGTTACTATGAAGTTGCAAAGATGAGACTGAATCAAGTTGTTGCTCAGACCTTAGTACCACTTGCGCACATGAACAGCTCAAATATTTAGCACTTGGCAGGTCAAAGCTTCAAGTTGGACTGCAGGTCTACGTCGGAGGAGAGAATGAAAAACACGGGTGCAAGTAGAGCCGTACGACTCCCTGGAGCCAGCTGCTTCATCCAAAACGGACTGAAAATATATCGAGGCAGCGCATGTTTTGCCACGGAAAGGCACTGGGAGCAGGGATGCACTTCGATTCGGCAGCGTAGGCAATACACATATTCCATGGGAAGCTGCCGGCGGCACAAGACATTGCAGATCCATCGCCCAGACCAGAGAGTTGGGGCTCAGAGACACTCCCGTCCCCTCCAATCCGACCACCATGACCAGAAAAGAGAGGGGAAAGGATATGACATCAGGAGCCGAGCACCACCTCACGGAAGATGGGGACGAAGGCGACACGATCTGTGATGCGCCAGGATGGGAATCGACACTGCAGATCTGTGTCCATGGCCGACACTCATCGCAAAAAGAGATGAAAGGGTGAGGGGGAGTTGATTGTGGTGCACAGACACCAGAATGACCTGTCGGCGACCTGAGCGAGCTCCATTAAGGTCCGCTGGATCGAGCACCCCAGCGACCAGAACCACGCTTCACGGCCACAACATCGAGCGCCCAGCGACTGGAGACGGGGAGGAACCTTTGGGATACACGGGAGGCGCGGGGGACCGTGGCGGAGGCCCGTTCCGGCGGCGCTTGGGGGCTGCAGCGGTGACCCGTTCCGGCCGCACTTGGGGGACTGCGACAATGGCGGAGGTCGGGTCCGGCACTCCGGCAGCAAGCAGAGCATGGGGCTACGGTGGCGCTTCGAGATGCTCGTTTTTCTGGCGACGCCCCAGCTGATTCACTGCCGCGCCCGTCCCGAGCAGCGCCTTCCCCGAGCAGCTCGCGGGTGACGCGCCGGCGACGCCCGACCTTATTCTCGTGCAGCGCCCTTCACGAGCAGTTCGCGGGCGACGCGCCCCGCACGCTTCTCTGCCGACTGGACCGACGGGTGACGTAAACCGTATAAACTGAACAGGTATCATGGCAATCTGCAGTATTATGCGATTTGGTGGGAGGGTAAAAACGTCCAAAAAAAGCGTTGACGAAACTTTTTGGCAGAAACCTTAGCTCCTTTATTATTAGGTATAGATAAACCGGGACGGAGAGAGTAATTGAATTATTAACAATATTAATCTCAAACGCTACAATTTTTAGTTGAGACCATTGTGAAAGTTGATCTTAGGGAATATGAAACCGAAGAGAGAAGAAAGAGTGAAATGCAGGAACCAATGCTGTTGACGACCCGAGGTGGGAAAGTTGTTAGTTTTGACTTTTGACCTTATAAGAACGTTCAGCCACCAAACACTATTTTCGCGGTTACTTCTGATCTGGGGGAAACAAGCGGTTTGCCCTTGGGGCATGTACAGAAAAATGCTGGGCCATGTGAAGGGCGGGCAAATTTGTTTCCCAAGAAGAGTAACACACAAGTATGATTTGCACCTGCTACCATTACACTACCTCCGCCAAATGGGGATCTGCCATCGCCGGGGAAGGCGAGCTTGACCGGCCCATCCGACTGTCCGGCGTCACAGGCCTAGTCGGCGATGGAGACATTACAGAATTGGCAATGCTCGCGTGGAGGAAAAGCTCCGAGTGCGTCGGGGACCTGATCACGGGAGGCAGCGACCTTGACGCCGCAGCATTGTGCACTCGCGTCGTCTCCCCTCCCTTGGGCGACGCCCCGTACGGTCGCAGCTCCGGCAGCGGTGGCGACATGGACGCCAAGCCCAGGCGGACTTTCTCCGGCCCAGGGCTCGCCCGGCACACCGGGCACGTCGCGTGCGACAGCAGCCACACGTCGACGCAGCTCGCGTGGAAGTAGTGCTTGCACGACGGCAGCATGCGCACCAGCGCGCCCTCCTGGAGCTCCTCGATGCACACCGCGCAGCCGTCCGCCGACGCAGCCTTTGCCTTGCCCACGCCGTCCCAGCGACCGGGCGAGGCGGCGTGGTATGTAAACTTCGGGAGCACGGCGACGTCGTCGGGGGCGAGGCCCAGCTGCTCCCCGGCGAACGGGTCGACGTGCCCGGAGCCGATGCCGGCGTCGCCGCCCCTGCGCGCGCGGCGGGCGGTGTTGATGGACCGGGCGAAGTAGACGACCGAGGAGGACGATGGCGATGAAGAGGCCGATGCCCGTGTACTGCAGCGTCGTGGACGCCGACCAGGACATTTCCTCGGCGATCACGCGCGCTGGGCGGTGAGTGGGTTTCCAACGAGCAAGATGGGTAGGCTTGGTCGAGACGTCGCGTCAAAGCTGCGGCCGATGCTACACTTTATTTGCCAGAATGGAGTGGGGGGATAAAGCCTATCTGCCTGTGAATGAATTATTATGCATGTGTCTTTTGAGTTAGGATATACAAGCACCTGGAAAATGCCAGGCACGTAGAGGATCGTGGTATTCTGATTTCTTCATGATCCGCTACTTTGTTTAAGACTATCCACTTAGTTAGCGATCGGAAACAATGCTTTTATGCCACGCATATGAAAATATAGTTAAGAAAAACCTCGCATATTAACATGCATGTCGAAATCTATAAAATACATTTGGAAGCTTTTGTAACCACCACACATCTCAAGCATGGAGCAACATTGTCATATAAGCACCAAACCAAATACCACCCGAACACGCACTCTAGCACATATACACATGACTTCTGAAGTTCTGGACTCGCAAAGTTTCAAGATTGATCAAGGGATTATATATGTCGATATAGATATGTTATGCCCTACACTAAAAAATTGTTCACCACGAAGAATCTAGGTAGGCTAGAGGTACAAACACCGGGTCGCTCCTAGGGGGCGGCACGGGCAAATTCCTAGCACCACTCGCCCCCATCTCCTCCGCCCACCCTGCTACTAGAGGAGTCCAACAGGTAAAACTCGTTCGGCGGACAGAAGTTGCGGGCTCTCGTCTCCTCCCACTCTAGGAACCTCCGCCATGCAAGTGTGGTTTGCGGCACCTGACACCGCCCCCGTCCAATGGAGCTTGCAGACCGAGATGGTGCCCCCCAAAAAATTTGCTGGTGGCATGGCTGCGGTAGCTGCTAAGGTAGCGGTAGGTGCAGTAGTGGCGCAACATGATCGAAGGCAAAGTCGCCAACCATGTCGGTGACGGTGACTCGAGATACAGGTGTGTACCAATCTGAGGCAGTGCACCACAACTTCATGTTGTCCTAGCAATCTAGCATGCATATCAGGGTTGGTACGCGACTGCAACTGGACAAATAAAAGGGATTGATTAAAGGGACCCCCTTTTCCCAAGTCCTTTTGGTGCATTTAACAAGCTCACGCGGGTACAAGTGTGTGTGTGCGTGTGTGTGTGTGTGGGGAAGGCCCAATATTTAGGCTGAAGACATTCAGTTATTATATTCATTACCGAGTGGTATGCATGACACATATAAGAATAGGATGTCATTTCTTCAAAAAAAAAACATTTTAGATCTTGGGCACCAGTGCTCTTGGTGTATTAAAAATTGAAAAAATATATCTATGTGTATAAAAAAAATTATGTAACAAAATTTTAAAAGGGGCTGTGTATCCCACTACAATACAAAATCCCAATTACAAATGTTTTGTTTTCTGAGATACACAAAAATGACAAAGTCTGATTTTTGGGAGATTTAAATCACTATACTTAGATCTACATATTTGTTATTTTTTGTAGCTCAAAATACATATTAGTTCCCGTTGAAAGTTTACACGTTTATAGGATACAATACAGGCTACATCATAATTTTATTTCCTATTTTTTTGAAACTTAGAAATATAATTTTAATTATTTTTTAAAAAAGATCACTGGTACCCATGAACACCAAATCTCTCTCGTTTCTTTTGCTACATTGTTGTTATCAAAGTGATTTCCATCTCTAGTCGTGCACTGGTAGCACCATCATGATCCGACGATTGTGACGCGGAAGCATTTTTTTAGCACCAAATCATGACCAAGCAGAAAATAAGCAACTTTACATTTTGGTGTCTCATAAAGAAAAAAATATTATTTTAGTTGGAGACGACATTTTCGGCGATTATGAAGCGCCTATGATTACTTCCCCAATCTCAAGACCCGTCAACGCAGTTTTTTGGCTATGCTTCCAGAAATAGGATGTGAGTGCATACGCAGATACGCTCATATAAGGGTATCTCAAACCGAGCAACCCATCCCGCGCCCGCGCGTCCGGATGGATCGAAACGGACAAAACCGCGGCCAAACGCGCGGACCCATCCCTAAAACGGATGGTCGCGGCGTCCGGGACGATCCAAACCCGACCCAAATCTTGGACGAGTTTGTGTGGCCGCGGACGCGAAAGGCTGATCGCTCGCGTCCTCCCCTTGTCCGCCCCTGGCCCGCCTGTCTGCCTCCCACAACACAAGCCCGTCGCACACATCTCCCACCGCTCCGCCGCCACCCACGGACCGGCGATTTGGGAGCGCGTTGATACGTCTCAAAGGTATCTATAATTTCTTATGTTCCATGCTACTTTTATGACAATACTTGAATGTTTTATACATACTTTACAGCATTATTATACATTTTCCGGCACTAACCTATTAACAAGATGCCGAAGCGCCAGTTGCTGTTTTCTGTTGTTTTTGGTTTCAGAAATCCTAGTAAGGAAATATTCTCGGAATTGGACGAAATCAACGCCCAGGGTCCTATTTTTCCACGAAGCTTCCAGAAGACCGGTGGGATAATGAAGTGGGGCCACGAGGTGGCCAGACCACAGGGCGGCGCGGCCCAGGCCCTAGCCACGCGGCCCAATGGCCTGGGCCCCTCGCGTCGTCCCCTGACCTACCCTTCCGCCTACATATAGCCTTCGTCGCGAATACCCCTGTACCGAGAGCCACGATACGGAAAACCTTCCAGACACGCCGCCGCTGCGAATCCCATCTCGGGGGATTCAGGAGATCGCCTCCGGCACCCTGTCGGAGAGGGGAATCATCACCGGAGGGGCTCTACATCATCATGCCCGCCTCCGGATTGATGCGTGAGTAGTTCATCCTTGGACTATGGGTCCATAGCAGTAGCTAGATGGTTGTCTTCTCCGCTTGTGCTATCATTGTATAGATCTTGTGAGCTGCCTAACATGATCAAGATCATCTATTTGTAATGCTACATGTTGTGTTTGGTGGGATCCGATGAATCTAGAATACTATATTAAGTTGATTATCAATCTATCATATATGTGTTGTTTATGTTCTTGCATGCTCTCCGTTGCTAGTAGAGGCTCTGGCCAAGTTGATACTTGTAACTGCAAAAGGGAGTAATTATGCTCGATAGTGGGTTCATGCCTCCATTGAATGCGGGACGATGACAGGAAAGTTCTAAGGTTGTGGATGTGTTGTTGCTACTAGGGATAAAACATTGATGCTTTGTCTAAGGATATTTGTGTTGATTACATTACGCACCATACTTAATGCAATTATCTGTTGTTTACAACTTAATGCCGGAGGGGTTCGGATGATAACCCGAAGGTGGATTATTTAGGCATAGATGCATGTTGGATAGCGGTCTATGTACTTTGTCGTAATGCCTCTGATTAAATCACATAGTAATCATCGTTGATATGTATTGAATCTTGATTTGTCAATTGCCCACCTGTAATTTGTTCACCCGAGCATGTTAGTTATCTTATTGGAGAGACACCACTAGTGAACTGTGGACCCCGGTCCATTCTTTTACATCTGAATACATTCTACTGCAATTATTGTTCTTTACTGTTCTTTGCAAACAAACACCATCTTCCACTCGATATGCTTAATTCTTTGTTTTCAGCAAGCCGGTGAGATTGACAACCTCACTGTTACGTTGGGGCAAAGTACTTTGATTGTGTTGTGCAGGTTCCACGTTGGCGCCGGTTTCACCGGTGTTGCGCCGCACTACATTCCTCCACCAACAACCTTCACGTGCTTCTTGGCTCCCTCTTGGTTCGATAACCTTGGTTTCTTGCGAGCGAAAACTTGCTCGCTGTGTGCATCATACCTTCCTCTTGGGGTTCCCAACGGACGTGTCGACTACACGCCGACAAGACTTTTTCACGGCGTCGTTGCCGGGGAGATCAAGACACGCTGCAAGGGGAGTCTCCACTTCCAATCTCTTTACTTTGTTTTTGTCTTGCTTTACTTTATTTTATTTACTGTCTTGTTTGCTTCATATTAAAAACACACAAAAATTAGTTACTTTACTTGCTGTCTTGTTTATTAGTTCTATATCAAAACACAACAAAATTAGTTACTTGTCTTTGCTTAGTTTACTTTATTACTATTAAAATGAGTAATCCTGAAGTTGAAGTTCGTTCTTTTAAGCAACAAGGTGAAGAAAGTTTTAAAGATGCTTGGTACAGAATTAGTAATGCTCATCATAGGTGCATTAAGAAACACTCCACTATTATCCTTCTTAGGAACTTTTATGTTGGCCTATCTAGTTGGAATAGGTATGTTCTTGATACTCTTTCGGGAGGTAATTTCCTAGATACTCCCGCTTTAGAAGCTAGTTGCATCATTGAGAGTCTAGTTGGAATACCACCTGTTAATGAAGTTAAAATTGAAATCTCTCTTGAGGATGTTATGAAAAAATTGGAAACCATAGAGAAAAATTTTCCAAGTGTTGAAACTAAATTGGAAATGTTTTTTTTAGATAAAAGGCACTCAAGTGCCCAACTTTGAATTAACAAAGCCACCAACGGCGAAAACGATACAAAGTGCTGAACCCAGCTTACAGAATGACACCACACACCCACACGAACTACCGAAGAAGCTACAACCGGAAGCGTGATCAACGAGCTCAGCCAAAGCGCCTACGAGACTCGGAGAAGAGCTGGAGTCTACAGTGTCGGGCCGGAGCTCACTCGAGAGCGAGCCATTTTCACGCGCGCCTCAACAGAACTCCTCTGTCGCATAAACGCCACCGGAAGCCGACCACCACCGGGGGCCAACCCTTGAAGCCCACAGACCGAACAGCAACGCCAGGGTAGCTCGACAAGGGAAGGGGCACGGAGCAAGCCTTGCCGAAGATCGCCGAAGAATCACCTCCGTCACAACCATCGGAGAGCCTCGAGTTGTGGACTCCAAGACGGTGTCTTCAAGAAGAGCACGACACCGGAGTGCCGCCACCGCCCGATCCGGGGATCTTGGGTTTTCACCCGGAGCACGCAAGGGGCGGGGAGAAGCCGAACGACGCCTTCAAGAAGGAAGCGACGTCCATGGACGCCGCCGTCGTGGCCCTAGAAGGTCCAGGGCAAGAGTTTCCTCTCGGCATGATCTCTCCACCTCCCAAACATGGCAAGGGACGCCACCGAGGTGGCCGCCACCACGCCCCCACAAACCGCAGCTCGCTAAGCACCATGACAGCCCCCTGTCCATGGCCCCAGCCCGGCACTGGAACCTCGGGCTCGCCCGCCAACCCACAAGGTTCCCACCTTCCAGGGCCGCCGCCCCGGCATCCATGATCTTGCCACCGCGCAGAGAAAGGCACCACCTTGACAGGACCTGAGACACCCCCACAGATGGCCGAGGCTAGAAGACTGCAGGGAACGGCACTCCGACAGACACAACCCTCCGTGCTGCCGGCCCAGCGTGCCAGCAGATCCCCCCTGGGATGGCATGGCAACCTCCGGGCAGGTGCAGGGCATGGCAGCCAGATCCAGATCGGGCCCCCTGGCCCAGATCCGGTCGGCGCGGCCGCCTGATGGCGTGTAACTCACACGTTCGTTGGGAACCCCAAGAGGAAGGTATGATGCGCACAGTAGCAAGTTTTCCCTCAGAAAGAAACCAAGGTTTAATCGAACCAGTAGGAGCCAAGAAGCACGTTGAAGGTTGATGGTCGCGAAATGTGATGCGGCGCAACACCGGGATTCCGGCGCCAACTAGGAACCTGCACAACACAACCAAAGTACTTTGCCCCAACGAAACAAGTGAGGTTGTCAATCTCACCGGCTTGTCTGTAACAAAGGATTAAACGTATCGAGTGGAAGATGTTTGCAAAGAAAACAGTAAAACAAGTAGATTGTATGCTATGTAAAGAATAGGACCGGGGTCCACAGTTCACTAGAGGTGTCTCTCCCATAAGATAAAAGCATGTTGGGTGAACAAATTACGATCGGGCAATTAACAAATAGAGAAAGGCATAACAATGCATATACATGACATGGTAAATATAGTGAGATTTAATTGGGCATTACGACAAAGTACATAGACCGCCATCCAACCGCATCTATGCCTAAAAAGTCCACCTTCGGGTTATCATCCGAACCCCTCCGGTATTAAGTTGCGAAGCAACAGAACAATTGCATTAAGTATGGTGCGTAATGTAATCAACAACTACATCCTTAGACATAGCATCAATGTTTTATCCCTAGTGGCAACAGACACATCACAACCTTAGAACTTTTCGTCACTCTGTCCCAGGTGTCAATGAAGGCATGAACCCACTATCGAGCATAAATACTCCCTCTTGGAGTTAAGAGTAAAAACTTGGCCGGAGCCTCTACTAGTAACGGAGAGCATGCAAGATCATAAACAACACATGAACAATAGATTGATAATCACCATAATCATAGTACTCTCTATCCATCGGATCCCGACAAACACAACATATAGAATTACATATAGATGATCTTGATCATGTTAGGCAGCTCACAAGATCCAACAATGAAGCACAACAAGGAGAAGACGACCATCTAGCTACTGCTATGGACCCATGGTCCGGGGGTGAA
Source organism: Lolium rigidum (assembly GCF_022539505.1). Taxonomy (NCBI): domain Eukaryota; kingdom Viridiplantae; phylum Streptophyta; class Magnoliopsida; order Poales; family Poaceae; genus Lolium; species Lolium rigidum. Next base: position 26,346,144 of record NC_061510.1, on the reverse strand, counting down.
CTACTCACTCATCACTCCGGAGGCGACCATGGCGGTGTAGAGTCCTCCGGGAGATGAATCCCCTCTCCGGCGAGGGTGCCGGAGGCGATCTCCAGAATCCCCCGAGATGGGATTCGCGGCGGCGGCGTCTCGGAAGGTTTTCCGTATCGTGGCTCTCGGTGCTCGGGGTTTTCGCGACGGAGGCTTTAAGTAGGCGGAGGGTCAACGCGGGGGCCACACGAGGGGCCCAGGGGATAGGTCGGCGCGGCCGGGGCCCGGGCCGCGCCGGCCACCCCCTGGCCTCCTCGTGGCCCCACTTCGTTAGGTCTTCGGTCTTCTGGAAGCTTCGTGCAAAAATAGGACCACGGGCGAAAGTTTCGTCCAATTCGAGAATATTTCTTTACTAGGATTTACTGAAACCAAAAACAGCGAGCAAAGCAAGCGGCTCTTCGGCATCTTGTTAATAGGTTAGTTCCGGAAAATGCATAAATATGACATATAATGTGCATAAAACATGTAGGTATCATCAATAAAGTAGCATGGAACATAAGAAATTATCGATACGTTGGAGACGTATCAGCATCCCCAAGCTTAGTTCTGCTCGTCCCGAGCGAGTAAAACGATAACAAAGATAATTTCGAAGTGACATGCCATCATAATCTTGATCATACTATTTGTAAACATATGTAATGAATGCAGCGATCAAAGCAAAGGTAATGACATGAGTAAACAAGTGAATCATATGACAAAGACTTTTCATGAATAGTACTTCAAGACAAGCATCAATAAGTCTTGCATAAGAGTTAACTCATAAAGCAATAAATCAAAGTAAAGGTGTTGAAGCAACACATAGGAAGATTAAGTTTCAGCGGTTGCTTTCAACTTGTAACATGTATATCTCATGGATAATTGTCAACATAAAGTAATATAACAAGTGCAATATGCAAATATGTAGGAATCAATGCACAGTTCACACAAGTGTTTGCTTCTTAAGGTGGAAGGAGATAGGTAAACTGACTCAACAATAAAAGTAAAAGAATGGTCCTTCAACGAGGAAAGCATCGATTGCTGTATTTGTGCTAGAGCTTTTATTTTGAAAACATGAAACAATTTTGTCAACGGTAGTAATAAAGCATATGAGTTATGAAAATTATATCTTACAAGTTGCAAGCCTCATGCATAGTATACTAATAGTGCCCGCACCTCGTCCTACTTAACTTGGACTACCGGATCTTCGCATGCCATGTTTCAACCAAGTGTCACAAAGGGGTACCTCCATGCCGCACTGTACAAAGGTCTAAGGAGAAAGCTCGCATTTCGGATTTCTCGCTTTTGATTATTCTCAACTTAGACATCCATACTGGGACAACATGGACAACAGATAATGGACTCCTCTTAAATGCATAAGCATGTAGCAAAGTTATTATTCTCATATGAGATTGAGGATATATGTCCAAAGCTGAAACTTCCACCATGGTTCATGGCTTTAGTTAGCGGCCCAATGTTCTTCTCTAACAATTTTGCATGCTCCAACCACTAAAATGATAGACCTTCAGACAAGACGGACATGCATAGCAACTCACATGATATTCAACAATAGTTGATGGCGTTCCCAGAAGCATGGTTATCGCACAACAAGCAACTTAATAAAATATAAAGTGCATAAGTACATATTCAATACTACGATAGTTTTTAAGGCTATTTTGTCCCATGAGCTATATATTGCAAAGGTGAATGATGGAATTTTAAAGGTAGCACTCAAGCAATTTACTTTGGAATGGCGGAGAAATACCATGTACTAGGTAGGTATGGTGGACACAAATGGCATAGTAGTTGGCTCAAGGATTTGGATGCATGAGAAGTATTCCCTCTCGATACAAGGTTTAGGCTAGCAAGGTTTATTTGAAGCAAACTCAAGGATGAACAAGTGCAGCAAAACTCACATAAAAGACATATTGTAAACATTATAAGACTCTACACTGTCTTCCTTGTTGTTCAAAACTCAATACTAGATATTATCTAGACCTTAGAGAAACCAAATATGCAAATCAAATTTTAACAAGCTCTATGTATTTCTTCATTAATGGGTGCAAAGCATATGATGCAAGAGCTTAATCATGAGCACAACAATTACCAAGTATCACATTATCCAAGACATTTTAGAATTACTACATGTAGCATTTTCCAATTCCAACCATATAACAATTTAACGAAGAAGAAACTTCGCCTTGAACATTATGAGTAAAGCCTAAGGACACATGTGTCCATATGCAACAGCGGAGCGTGTCTCTCTCCCACAAAGTGAATGCTAGGATCCATCTTATTCAAACAAAAACAAAAACGAAAACAAACCGACGCTCCAAGTAAAGAACACAAGATGTGACTGAATAAAAATATAGTTTCGGGGAGGAACACGATGATGTTGTCGATGAAGAAGGGGATGCCTTGGGCATCCCCAAGCTTAGACGCTTGAGTCTTCTTAAAATATGCGGGGGTGAACCACGGGGCATCCCCAAGCTTAAAGCTTTCACTCCTCTTGATCATAGTATATCATTCTCCTCTCTTGACCCTTGAAAACTTCCTTCACACCAAACTTCAAGCAAACTCATTAGAGGGTTAGTGCACAATTAATAATTCACTCATTCAGAGGTGACACAATCATTATTTTCACTTCTGGACATTGCATAATGCTACTGGACATTAATGGATCAAAGAAATAAATCCAACATAGCAAAAGAGGCAATGCGAAATAAAAGGCAGAATCTGTCAAAAACAGAACAGTCCGTAAAGACGAATTTAGTAATGGCACCAGACTTGCTCAAATGGAAAAACTCAAAACTAATGAAAGTTGCGTACATATCTGAGGATCACGCTCGTAAATTGGCAGATTTTTCGAATTTTCTACAGGGAACTGTGCCCAGATTCGTGACAGACAGCAATGCTGTTTCTGCGCAGTAATCCCAAATATAACATCAACTTTGACATAGAAACTTTACTTGGCACAAAAACATGATAAGGAGAGGTTGCTACAGTAGTAAACAACTTCCAAGACTCAACAAAACAAAAATTGCTGTAGTAAAATAAACACATGGGTTATCTCCCAAGAAGTTCTTTCTTTATAGCCATTAAGATGGGCTCAGTAATAAGAGTTGAAGCAAAAGAGAGCATCAAAAAGCAAATTCAAAACACATTTAAGCCTAACCCACTTCCTATGAAAAGAAATCTTGTACACAAATAGATTCATGAAGAACAAAGTGGCAAGCATAGAAAAGTAACACAAGTGCAGTTTCAAGATTCTCAACATAAAGAGGGGAAACTTAATATTATTAAGATGCATATAACCATGTTTCCCTCTCTCATAATAATTTTCAGTAGCATCATGAACAAACTCAACAATATAACTATCACATAAAGCATTCTTGTCATGAGCTACATGCATAAAATCATTACTCTCCACATAAGCATAATCATTACTATTAATTGTAGTGGGAGCAAATTCAATAAAATAACTATCATTGTTCTCATCACCATAATCATCATATATAGGAGGCATATTGTAATCATAATTAATTTTCTCCTCAATAGTAGGTGGACTGAAAATATCATATTCATCATTGCAAGCATCATATATAGGGGGTAAAGTATCATCCAAGTAAATTTTCTCCTCCATGCTTGGGGGACTAAAAATATCACAACCAGCTTCCCCAAGCTTAAATTCTTCCATAGCTTTAGCAATAATGGTGTTCAAAGAGTTCATGCTAATAACATTGCTACAACTATTTTGCAAACAAAGTTCCATGGGTTTTTTAATTTTCTCTTCAAACACATCATGTCCTAACTCAAGATAAATACTATAAAGATCTCTAATTTTTTTGTTGTTTTCCATTAAGCCTAACTAGTGAAAATAAAAACAAGTACAGGACTAGACATGATAATGAAAGTAAACTAAATGCAAGTAACTAATTTTTTTGTGTTTTGTTTAGGTGCAGCAAACAAAGTAGTAAATAAAATAAAGCAAGACAAAAACAAAGTAAAGAGATTGAGAAATGGAGACTCCCCTTGCAGCGTGTCTTGATCTCCCCGGCAACGGCGCCAGAAAATTATGCTTGATGGCGTGTAACTCACACGTTCGTTGGGAACCCCAAGAGGAAGGTATGATGCGCACAGTAGCAAGTTTTCCCTCAAGAAAGAAACCAAGGTTTAATCGAACCAGTAGGAGCCAAGAAGCACGTTGAAGGTTGATGGTCGCGAAATGTGATGCGGCGCAACACCGAGGATTCCGGCGCCAACTAGGAACCTGCACAACACAACCAAAGTACTTTGCCCCAACGAAACGAGTGAGGTTGTCAATCTCACCGGCTTGCTGTAACAAAGGATTAAACGTATCGAGTGGAAGATGTTTGCAAAGAAAACAGTAAAACAAGTAGATTGTATGCTATGTAAAGAATAGGACCGGGGTCCACAGTTCACTAGAGGTGTCTCTCCCATAAGGCTATTTTGTCCCATGAGCTATATATTGCAAAGGTGAATGATGGAATTTTAAAGGTAGCACTCAAGCAATTTACTTTGGAATGGCGGAGAAATACCATGTACTAGGTAGGTATGGTGGACACAAATGGCATAGTAGTTGGCTCAAGGATTTGGATGCATGAGAAGTATTCCCTCTCGATACAAGGTTTAGGCTAGCAAGGTTTATTTGAAGCAAACTCAAGGATGAACAAGTGCAGCAAAACTCACATAAAAGACATATTGTAAACATTATAAGACTCTACACCGTCTTCCTTGTTGTTCAAAACTCAATACTAGATATTATCTAGACCTTAGAGAAACCAAATATGCAAATCAAATTTTAACAAGCTCTATGTATTTCTTCATTAATGGGTGCAAAGCATATGATGCAAGAGCTTAATCATGAGCACAACAATTACCAAGTATCACATTATCCAAGACATTTTAGAATTACTACATGTAGCATTTTCCAATTCCAACCATATAACAATTTAACGAAGAAGAAACTTCGCCTTGAACATTATGAGTAAAGCCTAAGGACACATGTGTCCATATGCAACAACGGAGCGTGTCTCTCTCCCACAAAGTGAATGCTAGGATCCATCTTATTCAAACAAAAACAAAAACGAAAACAAACCGACGCTCCAAGTAAAGAACACAAGATGTGACTGAATAAAAATATAGTTTCAGGGGAGGAACCGATGATGTTGTCGATGAAGAAGGGATGCCTTGGGCATCCCCAAGCTTAGACGCTTGAGTCTTCTTAAAATATGCAGGGGTGAACCACGGGGCATCCCCAAGCTTAGAACTTTCACTCCTCTTGATCATAGTATATCATTCTCCTCTCTTGACCCTTGAAAACTTCCTTCACACCAAACTTCAAGCAAACTCATTAGAGGGTTAGTGCACAATTAATAATTCACTCATTCAGAGGTGACACAATCATTATTTTCACTTCTGGACATTGCATAATGCTACTGGACATTAATGGATCAAAGAAATAAATCCAACATAGCAAAAGAGGCAATGCGAAATAAAAGGCAGAATCTGTCAAAACAGAACAGTCCGTAAAGACGAGATTTAGTAATGGCACCAGACTTGCTCAAATGGAAAAACTCAAAACTAATGAAAGTTGCGTACATATCTGAGGATCACGCTCGTAAATTGGCAGATTTTTTCGAATTTTCTACAGGGAACTGTGCCCAGATTCGTGACAGACAGCAATGCTGTTTCTGCGCAGTAATCCCAAATATAACATCAACTTTGACATAGAAACTTTACTTGGCACAAAAACATGATAAGGAGAGGTTGCTACAGTAGTAAACAACTTCCAAGACTCAACAAAACAAAAATTGCTGTAGTAAAATAAACACATGGGTTATCTCCCAAGAAGTTCTTTCTTTATAGCCATTAAGATGGGCCTCGATAATAAGAGTTGAAGCAAAAGAGAGCATCAAAAAGCAAATTCAAAACACATTTAAGCCTAACCCACTTCCTATGAAAAGAAATCTTGTACACAAATAGATTCATGAAGAACAAAGTGGCAAGCATAGAAAAGTAACACAAGTGCAGTTTCAGAGATTCTCAACATAAAGAGGAAACTTAATATTATTAAGATGCATATAACCATGTTTCCCTCTCTCATAATAATTTTCAGTAGCATCATGAACAAACTCAACAATATAACTATCACATAAAGCATTCTTGTCATGAGCTACATGCATAAAATCATTACTCTCCACATAAGCATAATCATTACTATTAATTGTAGTGGGAGCAAATTCAATAAAATAACTATCATTGTTCTCATCACCATAATCATCATATATAGGAGGCATATTGTAATCATAATTAATTTTCTCCTCAATAGTAGGTGGACTGAAAATATCATATTCATCATTGCAAGCATCATATATAGGGGGTAAAGATATCATCCAAGTAAATTTTCTCCTCCATGCTTGGGGGACTAAAAATATCACGACCAACTTCCCCAAGCTTAAATTCTTCCATAGCTTTAGCAATAATGGTGTTCAAAGAGTTCCATGCTAATAACATTGCTACAACTATTTTGCAAACAAAGTTCCATGGGTTTTTAATTTTCTCTTCAAACACATCATGTCCTAACTCAAGATAAATACTATAAAGATCTCTAATTTTTTTGTTGTTTTCCATTAAGCCTAACTAGTGAAAATAAAAACAAGTACAGGACTAGACATGATAATGAAAGTAAACTAAATGCAAGTAACTAATTTTTGTGTTTTGTTTAGGTGCAGACAAACAAAGTAGTAAATAAAATAAAGCAAGAACAAAAACAAAGTAAAGAGATTGAGAAATGGAGACTCCCATGCCGGCGTGTCTTGATCTCCCCGACAGCGGCGCGCAGAGAATTATGCTTGATGGCGTGTAACTCACACGTTCGTTGGGACCCCAAGAGGAAGGGTATGATGCGCACGGTAGCAAGTTTTCCCTCGAGAAAGAAACCAAGGTTTAATCGAACCGGTAGGAGCCAAGAAGCACGTTGAAGGTTGATGGTCGCGAAATGTGATGCGGCGCAACACCCAGGGATTCAGCGCCAACTAGGAACCTGCACAACACAACCAAAGTACTTTGCCCCAACGAAACAGTGAGGTTGTCAATCTCACCGGCTTGCTGTAACAAAGGATTAAACGTATCGAGTGGAAGATGTTTGCAAAGAAAACAGTAAAACAAGTAGATTGTATGCTATGTAAAGAATAGGGCCGGAGCTCACTCGAGAGCGAGCCATTTTCACGCGCGCCTCAACAGAACTCCTCTGTCGCATAAACGCCACCAGGAGGCCAGGCCTGCCACCGAGGAGCCAGCCCTTGAAGCCCACGAGGCCAAGACGGCCAGCGCCGGGGTAGCTCGACAAGGGAGGGGCACGGAGCAAGCCTTCTTAGAAGATCGCCGAAGAATCACCTCCGTCACTGGCCACTCCCGGAGAGCCTCGAGTTGTGGACTCCAGAACGGTGTCTTCAAGAAGAGCCACGACACGGAGTCGCCGCCAGCCGTCCGGGGGATCTTGGGTTTTCACCGGAAGACACGCAGAAGCGGGGGAGAAAGCTGAGCAAACGCCTTCAGAAGGCGGCGTCCGCCGGGCGCTCGCCGTCGTGGCCCTAGAAGGTCCCGGGGCAGGGAGTTTCCTCTCGGCATGATCCTCTCACACCTCCCAAACATGGCAAGGGACGCCATGAGGTGGCGCCTGCCACGCCCCCACGAACCGCGGCTCGCTCAGCACCACCCGGCAGCCCCTGTCCATGGCCCCAGCCCGGCCTGACGAACCTCGGGCTCGCCTTCGCCCCTAAGGTTCCCACCTTCCGGGGCCGCCGCCGCATCATCCATGATCTTGCCTTGCACCGCGGCAGAGAAAGGCACCACCTTAGCGGGACACGGGAACACCCCCACGATGAGCTGGCGAGGCTAGAGAAGGCTGCGGGGCAGACGGCCTCAGAAGCGGGCCCACAACCCTCCGTCTTTGCCGCCCGGGCGTGCCGTGAGATCCACGCACAGGATGGCATGGCAACCT
>NC_061510.1:26322269-26338012 GCF_022539505.1 Lolium rigidum | reverse complement strand
AGTGGATCACCCAAGGTTTATCGAACTCAGGGAGGAAGAGGTCAAAGATATCCCTCTCAAGCATCCCTGAAATCACGATACAAGATGTCTCTTGTGTCCCCAACACACCTAATACACTTGTCAGATGTATAGGTGCACTAGTTCGACAAAGAGATAGTAAAATACAAGTAGTATGAATGAATATGAGCAGTAGTAACGGCGCCAGAAAAGTGCTTGCTGGCGTGCAGTTGATGGTAGTAATATTGCAGGAAGTAAACATGCAGTAGAACAGTAAACAAGCGGTGTTTGCAGTATTGGAAATAAGGCCTAGGGATCATACTTTCACTAGTGGACACTCTCAACATTGATCACATAAATAAATAAGTTCTCTTCCTTTGTGCTACATATACTCTTGTTTGATAATGAACACCATTCGTTGTGTAGGGCTACAAGAGCACCTCAATGCCGGAGTTAACAAGCTCCACAACATTCGGCATTCATATTTAAGTAACCTTTAGAGCATAATAGATCTTTGCAATTTAAACCGAGTACTAACATAGCATACACACTGTCCCCTTTACACTATGAAGGGGGAATAAATCACATCAATACTATCATAGTAATAATTAACTCCATAACCTACAAGAGATTATGATCATAACTGATACGTCTCAAACGTATCTATAATTTCTTATGTTCCATGCTACTTTTATGATGATACTCACATGTTTTATACACATTATATGTCATTATTATGCATTTTCCGGCACTAACCTATTAATGAGATGCCGAAGAGCCGAGTTGTTGTTTTCTGCTGTTTTTGGTTTCAGAAATCCTAGTAAGGAAATATTCTCGGAATTGGACGAAATCAACGCCCAGGGTCCTATTTTCACACGAAGCTTCCAGAAGACCAAAGAGGATAAGAAGTGGGGCCACGAGGTGGAGCCACACTAGGGCGGGGCGGCCCAAGCACTGGCCGCGCCGGCCTGTTGTGTGGGGCCCTCGTGGGGCCCTCGTGTGGCCCCTGACCTGCCCTTCCGCCTACTTAAAGCCTCTGTCGCGAAACCCCCAGTACCGAGAGCCACGATACGGAAAACCTTCCAGAGACGCCGCCGCCGCCAATCCCATCTCGGGGGATTCAGGAGATCGCCTCCGACACCCTGCCGGAGAGGGAATCATCTCCCGGAGGTCTCTTCATCGCCATGATCGCCTCCGGATCGATGTGTGAGTAGTTCACCCCTGGACTATGGGTCCATAGCAGTAGCTAGATGGTCGTCTTCTCCTCATTGTGCTATCATGTTCGATCTTGTGAGCTGCCTATCATGATCAAGATCGTTTATTTGTAATCCTTCATGTTGTGTTTGTTGGGATCCGATGAATATTGAATACTATGTCAAGTTGATTATCAATCTATCATATATGTTATTTATGTTCTTGCATGCTCTCCGTTGCTAGTAGAGGCTCTGGCCAAGTTGATACTTGTGACTCCAAGAGGGAGTATTTATGCTCGATAGTGGGTTCATGCCTCCATTAAATCGGGACGAGTGACATAAAGTTCTAAGGTTGTGGATGTGCTTGTTGCCACTAGGGATAAAACATCGATGCTTTGTCTAAGGATATTTGTGTTGATTACATTACGCACCATACTTAATGCAATTGTCTGTTGTTTACAACTTAATACTTGGAGGGGGTTCGGATGATAACCTCGAAGGTGGACTTTTTAGGCATAGATGCATGTCGGATGGCGGTCTATGTACTTTGTCGTAATGCCCTGATTAAATCTCATAGTACTCATCATAATATATGTATGTGCATTGTTATGCCTTCTTTATTTGTCAATTGCCCAACTGTAATTTGTTCACCCAACATCTGCTTTCTTATGGGAGAGACACCACTAGTGAACTGTGGACCCCGGTCCTATTCTTTACATCTGAAATACAATCTACTGCAATTGTTCTTTACTGTTCTTCGCAAACAAACATCATCATCCACACTATACATCTAATCCTTTGTTTACTGACAAGCCGGTGAGATTGACAACCTCACTGTTACGTTGGGGCAAAGTTCTGTGATTGTGTTGTGCGGGTTCCATGTTGGCGCCGGAATCCCTGGTGTTGCGCCGCACTACACTCCGCCACCATCAACCTTCAACGTGCTTCTTGACTCCTACTGGTTCGATTAAACCTTGGTTTAAACTTGCTACTGTGCGCATCACACCTTCCTCTTGGGGTTCCCAACGGACGTGTCAACTACACGCATCAAGCAAATTTCTGGCGCCGTTGCCGGGGAGATCAAGACACGCTGCAAGGGGAGTCTCCACTTCCAATCTCTTTTCTTTGTTTTTTTTGTCTTGCTTTATTTTATTTTACTACTTTGTTTGCTGCACTTAAACAAAACACACAAAAATTAGTTGCTAGTTTTACTTTATTTACTATCTTGTTTGCGTTCTCTATATTAAAAACACAAAAAAATTAGTTACTTGCATTTACTTTATTTACCTTTTGTTTATTTCATCATGTTTTCTCCTAAGTACACTCTAAAAGACATACCGGTAGGCCGAGGGTCTATAATTGGAAGAGATAATATAGAAGGTTTTTTCACTGATGTTAGTACAGCTGAAGATTTTGAAGATAGACACTTGGTAGAACTTGCTCCTACTTATGAAATTGCTGTTGCTTCTTTAGTACACATGTTGGAAACTAAGTTTGTTAATCTCAATCCTATAATTCAACATATGTTTCTTACACTCGGTGATATGGAAGAAGGAGAAAAGAAAGATTTTGTTTTAGAAACCCTTCTTAAAGAATTTGGTGGTGTAGCAAGAGAGGCTAGAAAAGTCTTTATTAAATATAAGATGCTTGGTGCTTACACCAACTTTGCTAGTACCCTTGAAAAGATGGACATTGATAGAATAAAGTACACTAGTAATGTTAATGATGGAGGGGAAATTAAAGTACCGATACCTAGCAAGCTCCTAGGAATGCATGAAGCTCTAGAAAATAACTATGGTTGGCTTGTTCCTGAAAATTTGTTTGATGAGAATAGCAAGCCTAAGAATAATGAAAAAGGAGCCTCTGAAACTTACATAGATAAGATAACATGTATAGTTGAGAAAACTCCAAACTCCTCTATCGATGCTTCATCTCTTGATAACACTTGATTCACACTTTCTGCGCCTAGCTGAAAGGCGTTAAAGAAAAGCGCTTGTGGGAGACAACCCATGATTTTACTACAGTACCTTTGTTTTATATTTGAGTCTTGGAAGTTGTTACTACTGTAGCAACCTCTCCTTATCTTTATTTTATTGCATTGTTGTGCCAAGTAAAGTCTTTGATAGTAAAGCCAATACTAGATTTGGATTACTGCGCAGAAACAGATTTCTTGCTGTCACGAATCTGGGCAGAATTCACTGTAGGTAACTCAGAAAAATCTGCAAATTTACGTGCGCGATCCTCAGATATGTACGCAACTTTCATTAAATTTGGGAATTTTCATCTGAGCAAGTCTGGTGCCACTTTAAAATTCGTCTTTACGGACTGTTCTGTTTTGACAGATTCTGCCTTTTATTTCGCATTGCCTGTTTTGCTATGTTTGATGGATTTCTTTGTTCCATTAACTTTCAGTAGCTTTGTGAAATGTCCAGAAGTATTAAGAATGATTATGTCACCTCTGAATATATGAATTATGCACTGACCCTCTAATGAGTTTGTTTCGAGTTTGGTGTGGAGGAAGTTTTCAAGGGTCAAGAGAGGAGGATGATACAATATGATCAAGAAGAGTGAAAAGTCAAAGCTTGGGGATGCCCCCGTGGTTCATCCCTGCATATTTTAAGAAGACCCAAGCGTCTAAGCTTGGGGATGCCCAAGGCATCCCCTTCTTCATCGACAACATTATCAGGTTCCTCTAGTGAAACTATATTTTTATTCCGTCACATCTTATGTGCTTTACTTGGAGCGTCTGTTTGTTTTTGTTTTTGTTTTTGTTTTGTTTGAATAAAATTGGATCCCACAATCCTTTATATTGGAGATATTACGCTCCGCTGTTTCGTATGAACACATGTGTTCTTAGCTTTATTCTTAAATGTTCATTGCGAAAGTTGAACTACTTCATTCATTGATATATGGTTGGAAACGGAAAATGCCGCATGTGGTAAATGGGTGAATGTCTTGAATAATGTGATACTTGGCAATTATTGTGCTCATATAGATCTTGTTTAAGCTCTTGCATCATGTACCTTGTACCCATTAATGAATAACTACATAGAGCATGTTAAAATTTGGTTTGCATGATTGTTCTGTCTAAGTCTAGATATTTTATGGTTGAGGTGTTTGAATAACAAGGAGACGATGTAAAGTCTTATAATGCTTACAATATGTTTATATGTGAGTCTTGCTGCACCATTTCATACTTGAGTTTGCTTCAAACAACCTTGCTAGCCTAGCCTTGTATTGAGAGGGATTCTTCTCGTGCATCCAAATTCTTGAGCCAATAACCATGCCATTTGTGTCCACCATACCTACCTACCACATGGTATTTCTCCGCCATTCCAAAGTACATTACTTGAGTGCTACCTTTAAAATTTCTATTCTTTACCTTTACAATATATAGCTCATGGGACAAAATAGCTTAAAAACTATCGTGGTGAAGAATATGTACTTATGTGTCTTATTTCTTAGTAAGTTGCTTGTTGAGCGGTAACCATGTTTTCTGGGGACGCCATCAACTCGTTTACCTTTGTTGAATGTCATGTGAGTTGCTATGCATGTTCGTCTTGTCTGAAGTAAGGGAGGTTTTCACAATCAAATGGTTTGAGTATGCATACTGTTAGAGAAGAACATTGGGCCGCTAACTAAAGCCATGATTCATGGTGGAAGTTTCAGTTTGGACATAAAACCTCAATCTCTTATGAGAATATTAATCGTTGTTGAATGCTTAAGCATTAAAAGAGGAGTCCATTATCTCGTTGTCTATGTTGTCCCGGTATGGGTGTCTAAGTTGAGAATGATCAAAAGCGAGAAATCCAATGCGAACCTTCTCCTTAGACCCTTGTACGAGCGGCATAGAGGTACCCTTTGTGACACTTGGTTGAAACATATGTTATGCAATGATAATCCATGTTAACCCAAGCTAATTAGGACAAGGTGCGAGCACTATTAGTATACTATGCATGAGGCTTGCAACTTATAAGATGTCTTATACATAACTCATATGCTTTATTACTACCGTTGACAAAATTGTTTCTTGTTTAAAAAATAAAAGCTCTAGCACAAAAATAGTAATCCATGCTTCCCTCTGCGAAGGGCCTATCTTTTACTTTATTGTTGAGTCAGTTTACCTATTCTTTCTATCCTAGAAGCAAACACTTGTATCAACTGTGTGCATTGATTCTTACATGTTTACCTATTGCACTTGTTATATTACTTTGTGTTGACAATTATCCATGAGATATACATGTTGAAGTTGAAAGCAACCGGTGAAACTTATATCTTCTTTTGTGTTGTTTCAAAGCTTTCTACTAAGAATTTATTGCTATGAGTTAACTGTTATGCAAGACTTATTGATGCTTGTCTTGAAAGTACTATTCATGAAAAGTCTTTGCTATATGATTCATTTGTTTACTCATTATCTTCATCATTGCTTCGAATCGCTGCATTCATCGCATGTGCTTTACAATAGTATGATCAAGATTATGATAGCATGTCACTTCAGAAATTATCTTTGTTATCGTTTACCTACTCGAGGGCGAGTAGGAACTAAGCTTAGGGATGCTTGATACGTCTCAAACGTATCTATAATTTCTTATGTTCCATGCTACTTTTATGATGATACTCACATGTTTTATACACATTATATGTCATTATTATGCATTTTCCGGCACTAACCTATTAACGAGATGCCGAAGAGCCAATTGCTGTTTTCTGCTGTTTTTGGTTTCAGAAATCCTAGTAAGGAAATATTCTCGGAATTGGACGAAATCAACGCCCAGGGTCCTATTTTCACACGAAGCTTCCAGAAGACCGAAGAGGATAAGAAGTGGGGCCACGAGGTGGCGCCACACTAGGGCGGCGCGGCCCAAGCCTTGGCCGCGCTGGCCTGTTGTGTGGGGCCCTCGTGTGGCCCCCTGACCTGCCCTTCCGCCTACTTAAAGTCTCCGTCGCGAAACCCCCAGTACCGAGAGCCACGATATGGAAAACCTTCCAGAGACGCTGCCGCCGCCAATCCCATCTCGGGGGATTCAGGAGATCGCCTCCGGCACCCTGCCGGAGAGGGGAATCATCTCCCGGAGGTCTCTTCATCGCCATGATCGCCTCCGGATCGATGTGTGAGTAGTTCACCCCTGGACTATGGGTCCATAGCAGTAGCTAGATGGTCGTCTTCTCCTCATTGTGCTATCATGTTCGATCTTGTGAGCTGCCTATCATTATCAAGATCGTTTATTTGTAATCCTTCATGTTGTGTTTGTTGGGATCCGATGAATATTGAATACTATGTCAAGTTGATTATCAATCTATCACATATGTTATTTATGTTCTTGCATGCTCTCCATTGCTAGTAGAGGCTCTGGCCAAGTTGATACTTGTGACTCCAAGAGGGAGTATTTATGCTCGATAGTGGGTTCATGCCTCCATTAAATGCGGGACGATGGACGTAAAGTTCTAAGGTTGTGGATGTCTTGTTGCCACTAGGGATAAAACATCGATGCTTTGTCTAAGGATATTTGTGTTGATTACATTACGCACCATACTTAATGCAATTGTCTCGTTGTTTACAACTTAATACTGGAGGGGTTCGGATGCTAACTCCGAAGGTGGACTTTTTAGGCATATATGCATGCTTGGATGGCGGTCTATGTACTTTGTCGTAATGCCCTGATTAAATCTCATAGTACTCATCATGATATATGTATGTGCATTGTTATGCCTTCTTTATTTGTCAATTGCCCAACTGTAATTTGTTCACCCAACACTGCTATCTTATGGGAGAGACACCACTAGTGAATTGTGGACCCCGGTCCTATTCTTTACATCTGAAATACAATCTACTGCAATTGTTCTTTACTGTTCTTTGCAAACAAACATCATCATCCACACTATACATCTAATCCTTTGTTTACAGACAAGCCGGTGAGATTGACAACCTCGCCGTTACGTTGGGGCAAAGTTCTGTGATTGTGTTGTGCAGGTTCCACGTTGGCGCCGGAATCCCTGGTGTTGCGCCGCACTACATTCCGCCACCATCAACCTTCAACGTGCTTCTTGACTCCTACTGGTTCGATTAAACCTTGGTTTCTTACTGAGGGAAACTTGCTACTGTGCGTATCACACCTTCCTCTTGGGGTTCCCAACGGACGTGTCAACTACACGCATCAATAACCTACGCCAAGAACTACACGATGCACACACTGTCACCATTACCCCGTGAAGGAGGAATAGACTACTTTAATAACATCACAAGAGTAGCACATAGACTAATAGTGATACAAAGCTCATCATATGGATCTCAATCATGCAAAGCAATTCATGAGATCATTGTATTGAAGTACATAGGAGAGAGATTAACCACATAGCTACCGGTACAGCCCTTAGCCTCGATGGAGAACTACTCCCTCCTCATGGGAGACAAGCGAGTGGTGATGAAGATGGCGGTGGTGTCGATGGAGGAGCCTTCCGGGGCACTTCCCCGTCCCGGCGGCGTGCCGGAACAGAGACTCCTGTCCCCAGATCTTGGCTTCGCGATGGCGGCGGCTCTGGAAGGTTTCTCGTACCGTGGCTTTTCCGTATCGAGGTTTTAGGTCGAGGAGGCTTAAATAGGCGAAGAGGCGGAGTCGGAGGGTCGACGAGGCGACGACACAACAGGGGGGCGGCCCGGGCCCCGGCCGCGCCACCCTGTCATCTCGGTGGCCCCGTGGCCCCCTCTGCTGGCTCTCGGGTGTTCTGGAAGCTTCGTGGAAAAATAGGATGCTGGGCATTGATTTCGTCCGATTCCGAGAATATTTTCTTACTAGGATTTCTGAAACCAAAAACAGCAGAAAACAGGAACTGGCACTTCGGCATCTCGTCAATAGGTTAGTTCCGGAAAACGCATAAAAACGATATAAAGTGTGAACAAAACATGTAGGTATTGTCATAAAACTAGCATGGAACATAAGAAATTATAGATACGTTTGAGACGTATCAATAACCTGAAAGTGGACTTTTTAGGCATAGATGCATGCTGGATAGCGTCTATGTACTTTGTCGTAATGCCCTGATTAAATCTCATAGTACTCATCATTATATATGTATGTGCATTGTTATGCCTTCTTTATTTGTCAATTGCCCAACTGTAATTTGTTCACCCAACATCCGTTTATCTTATGGGAGAGACACCACTAGTGAACTGTGGACCCCGGTCCTATTCTTTACATCTGAAATACAATCTATCGCAATTGTTCTTTACTGTTCTTTGCAAACAATCATCATCTTCCACACAATACGTTTACTCCTTTGTTTTCAGCAAGCCGGTGAGATTGACAACCTCACTGTTACGTTGGGGCAAAGTACTTTGGTTGTGTTGTGCAGGTTCCACGTTGGCGCCGTAATCCCCGGTGTTGCGCCGCACTACACTCCGCCACCAACAACCTTCAACGTGCTTCTTGGCTCCTACTGGTTCGATAAACCTTGGTTTCTTTCTGAGGGAAAACTTACTGTTGTGCACATCACACCTTCCTCTTGGGGTTCCCAACGGACGTGTGTCTCACGCGCATCATGGACCGAAAATATGATAGTCATCATTGTAATCATCATATATAGGAGGTAAAGTATCATCAAAGTAAATTTTCTCCTCCATGCTTGGGGGACTAAAAATATCATGCTCCTCAAAACCAGCTTCCCCAAGCTTAGAACTTTCTGTATCATTATGGAAAGAAACATGGATAGTACTAATACTATGGCAATTATTAACATCATCATTTTCAGAATTAGTGTCCCAGAGATCTTCAATATCAAAAGTAGTGTGTTCTTCCAAATCATGATCACTAATATAGGTAAAGGGCAAAGGAAGATCATTGTACTCAGATTCATTATCATAATAATCATTAGGAGCAACATACTTACGGTTACCTATCATTATCTCATACACGCGGGGATGTGCCGTTACCTCTTCCTTTTTATTCCCCCTCTTCTTCCTCTTCTTCGTTCCCTTTCTTCTTCCTCTTCTTCGTTCCCTTCTTCTTCTTCTTCTTCTTCTTCTTCTTCTTTTCCTTCTCCTCGTTCCCTTCTTTAGGAGGAAGATGCTTGAAGGGAGGCTTCTCCACATAACCTGATTTATTCCCAGAAACAATATAAGAAACTTGGGAGGATTCCTCCTTTTCATTAATAAGTTCGAAACACACAACGGTCCTATCATATTTTGGCAAAGTGTCATCTTCTAAAATATTTTGTATGTAAGTATTTGTGTGGCAATTATCAATGCAATAAGAAAGACACCCATGCAGGACACTATTAATATCAAGAGCACTCATATCCACCAAAGAAGTTTTTCTCAATAACTCTTCACACCCCAAAAATAAAGTAAGTTCATCATGTTGATTAGGAGTGATTTCATCATCACAATACAAATTTGCAGCACTCATAAGGTTCAAATTATCATTGGAGGAGCGTTGAAAATTAAAATGACCCACTCTATGGCAAAGTTCACAAATAAAAGTATAGAGGGCACAAACTTTTTCACCAAGATCATCTAGAGCCCTAGACCACTTTCTAGTTTTTTCATTCCTGTGATGGATACAATATTATTCTTCAATTTTATTCTTTTCACAAGGTCTATGAACTCCACAAAAATTAACATGCTTATAGGAAGTAGCATTTTCTGAAGTTTGAGCATGTTTATTGCAATCATTAACAACAATTTCATTTTCCATGCAAGTGTCTTCAAAAGGTTCATGATACATGTACCAATTTTCTTTAGGAACATTAATATGAGAAGCAAAGGCTCTATAGCAATCGACCATAATTTGAGGATCAAGACCATATTTAGCACTAAGCTCTTGAAAATCAGCAGTTTCAATGAAAGACTTAATGCATTCATATTCATAGTTTATACCTGATTCTTTACCTTTGTCGTTCTCCCAATCTTCAGTATTGCTTTGAAATCTTTCAAGAAGATCCCATCTAGCTTCAACCTCCTTGCTTGTGAAAGATCCCTCCAAACAGGCATCTAGATAGTCCTTGTGGTGTCCTGAAAGCCTTGCATAAAAATTATTAGTAATAGCATTACGGGGGAGCTCATGAATGGGACATTTGAGCATTAGTGACTTCAATCTCCCCCATGCTTGGGAAATACTCTCTCCATCACGAGGATAAAAGTTATAAATGTAATTCCTATCAATATGCACTTCATGAGGAGGATAAAATTTAGAGTAAAAGAGAGATACAATTTCCTCCCAACCAATAGATCGACCATTCTTCAACATCTTATACCATTCCGCAGCTCTGCCCTTCAGAGATATAGAGAATAGCTTCCTCTTAACTTGGTCTTTTGAAATACCTGCACTCAACTCGCATAATTCATGTATAAAGAGTAAATGATCACTAGGATGGACAGTCCCATCTCCAAAATAGCAATTGTTCATATCAAGTTCAACAATTTTCATAGGTATTTTGAAGGGAATACTTTCAGTAGGTGGATTTGGAATATCACAAGCATCATTCGAATCACCACATATTGGAGAAAAAGCATTATCAAGGCAAGATATTTCTTCCAAAGCTGAGGAGCAAAAAAGATTATTTTTATATAAACTAGCTTCCCCAAGCTTAGACTTTTCCATAGCATTAGCAGTAATTGCGTTCATACTAATAACATTGCTACTAGCATGCAAATAAGGTTCCATAGGTTTTTTAATTTTCGCATCAAACAATCCATGTCTTAACTCAGGAAAAAGATTAAAAAGCTCACTAATTTTTTTGTTGTTTTCCATTATGCCTAACTAGTGAAAATAAAAACAAGAGACAAAAATATAAAATTGCAGAATCTAAAGGAAATAGCTTCGAGCACTCACACACCGGCAACAGCGCTAGGAAATAGCTTAGTAGTCGGAGGATGTGAATACCTTTTACCTTACCTCCCCGGCAACGGCGCCGTGAAAATAGCTTGATGTCTACGCACGCTTCTATTCCTGTAGACAGTGTTGGGCCTCCAAGAGCAGAGGTTTGTAGAACTGCAGCAAGTTTCCCTTAAGTGAATCACCCAAGGTTTATCGAACTTAGGGAGGTAGAGGTCAGAGATATCCCTCTCAAGCAACCCTGCAATTAAGATACAAGAAGTGTCTTGTGTCCCCAACACACCTAATACACTTGTCAGATGTATAGGTGCACTAATTCGGCGAAGAGATAGTGAAATACAAGTAATATGGATGATTGTAAGTAGTAATTGCAATCTGAAATAAAAATGGCAGCAAGCGAACATGTAGCAGTAACTTGTTGGAAACGGTGTTTCAATGCTTAGAAACAAGGCCTAGGGATCATACTTTCACTAGTGGACACTCTCAACAATGATCACATAACTGAATAAATAAATGCTACTCTCAAACACTCTCTTGTTGGATAACAAACACCATTCATTGTGTAGGGCTACAAGAGCACACCTCAAGCCGGAGTAAACATGCTCCACAATTTTGGGAGTTCATATTAAAGTAACCTCTAGAGTGCATAATAGACCGTTGCAATTTAGACCGAGTACTAACATAGCATACACACTGTCACCAATAGCTATGAAAGGGGGAATAGATCACATCAATACTATCATAGTAATAGTTAAGTTCATAATCTACAAGAGATTACAATCATAACCTACGCCAAGTACTACATGATGCACACACTCGTCAACTTTACATCATGGAGGAGGAATAGACTACTTTAATAACATCACTAGAGTAGCACATAGATTAATAGTGATACAAAGCTCATGATCACATAAAGATCACACCATGGGAGAGAGAGATGAACCACATAGCTACCGGTAGAGCCCTCAGCCTCGGGGGAGAAGTACTCCCTCCTCATCATGGGAGACAGCAACGGCGATGAAGATGGCGGTGGTGCAGATGGAGATGACTCTGGGGGCAATTCCCCGTCCCGGCGGCGTGCCGGAACATAGAATTCTGTCCCCCGAAACTTGTCTTCGCGATGGCGGCGGCTACGGAACTCTTCGTGGAATATCGTCTTGTTGTTGTAGGGTTTTCCGTCGCGAGGGAATATATAGGCGAAAGGGCGGCGCGAGGGGGTGCCCGGGGTGCCCACCCCATAGGGCGGCGCGCCCCCCTCCTAGGCCGCGCCCCAGTATGGTCTGGAGGCTGTGGGCCTCCCCCTGGCTTGCCCTTCTACTCTGTGTGTCCCTCGGAGAAATAGGAGGTTTGGCTTTTGTTTCGTCGAATTCCGAGAATATTGCCCGAACAGCTTTTCTGGAACCAAAAACAGCAGAAAACAGGAACTGGCACTTCGACATCTTGTTAATAGGTTAGTCCTGGAAAATGCATAAAAACATTATAAAGTGTGAGCAAAACATGTAGGTATTGTCATAAAACTAGCATGGAACATCAGAAATTATAGATACGTTGGAGACGTATCAGGCACAAATCGATAAAACCCAGCTAGACCATGAAAACTTCTTACTTGACTCACATTCATGGGAGTAGGCCAATTTTGAATAGCTTCAATTTTAGACACATCTACTTCTCCTCCATGCTTAGAGACAACATAACCCTGAAATATGACCTTATCTTTGCAAAATGTGCACTTCTCAAGATTACCATAGAGTTTATTATCACGAAACACTTGCAAAACATGTCGAATATGTATAGTATGATCAGATTCATTGTGGCTATAGATTAATATGTCATTAAAGTACACAACTACAAACTTGCCAATAAAATCACGCAAAACATGGTTCATCAGTCTCATGAAAGTGCTAGGTGCATTAATCAAACCAAAAGACATTACTAACCACTCATATAAACCAAATTTTGTTTTAAAGGTTGTTTTCCATTCATCCCCTCTTTCATCCTAATTTGATGATAACCACTACGCAAATCAATTTTAGAGAAAACAGCAACACCACTCAATTCATCTAGCATATCCTCTAAACGGGGAATAGGATGACGATATCGAATAGTAATGTTGTTTATCGCTCTACAATCTACACACATGCGCCATGTACCATCTTTCTTAGGAACTAGAATAACAGGAACAGCACAAGGAATAAGGCTTATGCGAGTATAACCTTTGTCGAGTAGCGCTTGTACTTGCTTCTGTATCTCCTTCGTTTCGTCGGGGTTCATTCTATATGGCGCCCTATTGGGCAGCGAAGCTCCGGGGATCAAGTCAATTTGATGCTCAATACCACGCAATGGTGGTAGTCATGCGGGTACCTCCTCCGGAAACACGTCGCCGAATTCTTGCAAAACATTAGAAACACCAAGAGGAATAGGGGTCATGTCGTTAGAAACCAAAACCGTACCCCTGTACATGAGCACAAGAGTCATGGCTGTAGGATCCTCACTAAATTCTCTCATGTCTTATTTGGTGGCTAATAAGACTAAGGAATTCACTCTCTCACTTTTCATTATATCACTCACGACATTACAATTCTCTCGCCTATCTAAAGGTGCATCCTCCAAGTTTACTTCAACTTTCTGACGAGATTCATTGACAATTTGTTGTGGTGACATAGGCTGCAAGTTGATTTTGTTTCCCTTGAACTCCAAGTGATATGTATTGGCTCGGCCATTGTGTTGCACAGAACGGTCATAGAGCCAAGACCGACCCAATAGTAAGTGACACACCGTCATAGGAACCACATCAAAATCAATGGAATCCTTATACGGTCCAATAGCAAACTCAACACGCACCATGTGGTTTACCTTCATCTCCCCATTGTCGCTCAACCACTGAATATAGTATGGATGCGGGTGCGGTAGATACTTCAACTTCAGCTTGGTACACAACTCCTTGCTTGCTAAATTGTGGCAACTCCCGCCATCAATAATAACCTTGCAAGCCTTGTCAGGACCAACTAAAGCCTTTGTTTGAAACAAATTGCATCGCTGAGTAGATGCACTAGGCTACACATTAAGAGCAGGCTGAGACACAACAATAGTGCGAGCATCAGACAGATATGCATCTTCACCATCAGTGTCATAGTCATCATCTGCTGGAGCATATGGATCAACATCATCTCCAGTCTCATACTCATTGTCGTCATTAATAATCATGACCTTGCGATTAGGACAATCTCTCTTGAAGTGACCCTTGCCACCACATGTATGGCAATTCATATCGGGGTTGCGCGCAGTAGACATGTGATGCGTGTGGTTGGCACGTCCGTTGGGAACCCCAAGAGGAAGGTGTGATGCGCACAGCGGCAAGTTTCCCTCAGTAAGAAACCAAGGTTTAATCGAACCAGTAGGAGTCAAGAAGCACGTTGAAGGTTGATGGCGGCGGGATGTAGTGCGGCGCAACACCGGAGATTTCGGCGGCAACGTGGAACCCGCACAACACAACCAAAGTACTTTGCCCCAACGAAACGAGTGAGGTTGTCAATCTCACCGGCTTGTCTGTAACAAAGGATTAACCGTATTGTGTGGAAGATGATTGTTTGCGTGAAAACAAGTAGAACAATATTGCAGTAGATTGTATTTCGAGTATAGAGAATTGGACCGGGGTCCACAGTTCACTAGAGGTGTCTCTCCCATAAGATAAACAGCATGTTGGGTGAACAAATTACAGCTTGGGCAATTGACAAATAAAGAGGGCATGACCATGCACATACATATTATGATGAGTATAGTGAGATTTAATTGGGCATTATGACAAAGTACATAGACCGCCATCCAACTCGCATCTATGCCTAAAAAGTCCACCTTCAAGGTTATCATCCGAACCCCTCCAGTATTAAGTTGCAAAGCAACAGACAATTGCATTAAGTATGGTGTGTAATGTAATCAACAACTACATCCTTAGACATAGCATCAATGTTTTATCCCTAGTGGCAACAAGCACAACACAACCTTAGAACTTTACGTCACTGTCCCAGGTATCAATGCAGGCATGAACCCACTATCGAGCATAAATACTCCCTCTTGGAGTCACAAGCATCTACTTGGCCAGAGCATCTACTAGTAACGGAGAGCATGCAAGATCATAAACAACACATAGACATAACTTGATAATCAACATAACAAGTATTCTCTATTCATCGGATCCCAACAAACGCAACATATAGAATTACAGATAGATGATCTTGATCATGTTAGGCAGCTCACAAGATCCGACAATGAAGCACAATGGGGAGAAGACAACCATCTAGCTACCGCTATGGACCCATAGTCCAGGGGTAGACTACTCACACATCACTCCGGAGGCGACCATGGCGGCGTAGAGTCCTCCGGGAGATGAATCCCCTCTCCGGCGGGTGCCGGAGGCGATCTCCTGGATCCCCCGAGATGGGATCGGCGGCGGCGGCGTCTCAGTAAGGTTTTCCGTATCGTGGCTCTCGGTACTGGGGGTTTCGCAACGGAGGCTTTAAGTAGGCGGAAGGGCAGGTCAGGAAGGGGCACGAGGGGCCCAGATGACAGGGCCGCGCGGCCAAGACCTAGGCCGCGCCGTGTGGTGACCCAGCGTACCACTGCATGGTGTAGTACACAAGTCGTTGACATAACACAAGTGAAACACCGTTCCACCCATATTACATCTCTCAGAGTGGTACAACAGAAACATATGCGAGTCCAAGGT